>NC_067145.1:32037050-32169550 GCF_903995435.1 Acomys russatus
ACATATATGCCAGACTTATGAAGCAAGGGGAAGCAAACTGCAGGTAAGTACCCAGTGTAAGATGACCCTGACTTTGGCATGGATTTTTAGGGGTTAAAAAGTCGTCTTATATGCCAGAAAATACAGTATGTACATGTGGGTATGCATGTGGGTCTGTCTGTAAGAGGGCAGATGTCCTTAGAAGCCTGTGTTGGATCCACTGGAGCTAGAGTTGCAGGGGGTCATGAGCAGCCTGAGGTGAGTGCAGGGAGCAAAACCAGATGGGCAGACAAGCAGTAAGAGGCTGTAGCTCCACAGCCATAGCTCCTCACCACTTTATCCTTTGAAGCAGCGTCTCTCACTGAATCTGGAACCCACCAATTTGGCTAGACCAGCCTCTGAGCTCCAGGGATCCTCCTGTCTCCATTTCTCTGGTGCTATGACTACAGATGTAAGCTGCTATGCCTGGTGTTTTATTTGAGTATTGAGGATCCAGACTTGGGTCTTCAAGCTTACATGGAAAGCACCTCACAGGAAGCCATTTCCAAATCTGCCTAATAATCTTTAGAACCAGCAACTTCATGGCCCCCAAGGCTTCTATTAAGATGTGACCATAAGCTGAAATCCAGATATGGCTACACTCCTGTTCAGATATCCTGAGGACAGAAAAGCATATTCCATGCAAATCAACATTTAAGACATTTTCACTGCTTTATCTGATTTAATTGGAGCTTATTCAAATACTTGATTCTTTGCTCATCTTTGATATGAATGAAGTCTGTAAGAACAACAAATGTTTCCTGGGGGTCCCAATATTTTAAAGTAAGTCTACTTATTTTAAAGGAAGCCAAGTTAGGAAGATTAAAATTAAAACTTTTACATTTCTTCATTTTTATTTTGTACGTATGAGTATTTTTGCCTGCATGTATTTCTGTGTGTCATATGCACATGCCTGGTACATGTGGAGACCAGAAGAGGGCTCAGGATGCCTTGAAACTGAACCTAGGGATGGTTGCATGCTACTGTGTGGGTGCTGAGAGCCAAACCTGGTCCTCCACAGAGCAGCCAATGATCTTAGCTGCAGAGGTAGTTCACCACTCCTACCAGCATTGATTCTTAATACCAAATCTTAAGAAAGAAAATATGAGTGTGGCTTCATATATCAATATTAAATATAAGAAAAGGAAGTTGCCAGTTCCGGGAACCATTTTTTTAATAAATTACGAGGAAAGAATGTGAGGCCACCTCTTCTTCAAAAGACCCATTTGCAACTGCTTCCTACCAGCAAGGTCTGGAGCCTGTGGGAGCCTTGCCTGGTGCTGGAACCCTGGGATTCCTACCCAGTTCTGGAGAGCCTTCTGCGAGGTCTGGAGCTGCAGGAGCCTGCCTGGGTGCTGGAGAGCCTCCGGTGCTACTGAAAAGGCACACAATGAGCCACACATTTGAATTCTGTGTCGAAACTCCCAGAAATTTCCTGTGTGGCTCAACAATCTGTATGCCCTCCCCCCTCAAGAAATACTTAGCTCTTTATCACCCGCAAAAGCTTGCACTGAAGTGTCTACTTAAAGAGGTTTCTGAAGTGCCCGTAACCACGTGGGGTTGGAGGCAGCTGTTCAGCTACCCAGTGAAGAGCCATGCGGCCGGGCTCTTCTTTTCCCTCTGTACCCATTGGCCCCCAGGTGATCTTGGAGAACATTACACTGTGAAGGAATAAGCTCAGGGTTTCCTTTTATTTTGATTTTTCACAGCTAATGTGAATTCAAACACTGAATGCAAGGAGAAATTAAGGGAGCAGGGGAATTATCTGGGCAATAAATTACTAAATCCCGAAAGAAAACAAAATACATTTATGCCTAGGCCTCTGACTTCTTAGGGAGATTCTCTAGTGACGCCTGGAAGTCCTGCCCAGGTCACCTGTGAGTCCTTCTACCGTGCTCCTTTTGTTCAACGGTCTAAAATCCCATGGTGCCCAATGTGCTGCCGCCCAGCTGGCTTTGAGTACCAAATGCTACCATGGAGTGGAGAAATCTGGGGACATGACTTTTTTTTTTTTTTTTAAAGATGTTTATTTAACAATTCTATACATGTGTAATTCTTTTATGCCCTCAGTAAAACAAAACATTCTCATTTTCATTTCAGTAGGTGACACAGATGATACAAAGATTTTGTTCTTTGTTTTGTTTGTTTGTTTTTTTAATATGGTCTCTCATAGGCTGGCTACCAACTCACTATGCAACCATGAAAACCAGGACATCCTGACATTCCTACCTCCATCTTCTGAGTGCTGGGATTGTAAGCGGCAGTGCCATGCGCAGTTTTTGTGGTGCTAAAGATCAAGCCCTGGTTGTATGGAAGCTGGGCAAGTGCTGGACCATTCTTCCCAGGGCTTAGCTCCTCCTCCTCCTCCTCAGGAACACAGGATTGTCACAACCACAGGCGTCCTTGCTGTGTCCCTCTATCCAGCTGTTGGAAAGCCAGCTGATCGTGGCTCCAGAGCCTGGCTGAGGAGCCCTCCCCTTAGCTCCTCCCCTTCCCTTGTTCTGGAGAATGTCCACATGGCCAACCATGCATGCTTTCTACCAGGACTCATAATCTAGAATACAGAAGTCTGGAGACCGTTTCACCTCTGACAGTAGCAAGAGACCATCCCATCTCTAGCTTCCTCAGGAGCCTGCCTGGAAACACATCTTTGAGGAGTGCACAGAACCAGGGCCAATGCAGATATAACCCACTTGACTCCCCAGTTCCCCTCAGGAGCAGCTTCTTCTTTAACATATTATTTTCAAAATAATGAAGCAGGAATATGCATTATTGACAACATTGGCTGCTTCCCCAGTGCTCGTGTGTCTGTCACTGCAGAACAGAGTGCTCAAAAGCACACCACTGTAGTGGACGTACACATGTTTTTGTTTTGGTCCCAAGTGTGGGATATGTAATGGATGTAAACATGGTTTTGTTTTGATCCCAAGTATGGCATGGGAAACCAACTTGTGAGAGAACAGGTGATGTTTATCCAGTAGAAGACTAACCACCTTGTTCGAGGGCTTGAATTTTGCCAGCTGAAACACATCTTAGTACAGAGTCTTAGAGGATATATATAAGCCCAAAACAGAAAAAGGGGGCTTTTCAGGTCTTGATACTGTTTGGCTGTTCATTGCTCCACTTTGATAGGCTCCTAGAGAGGACCACTCCAGAGAACGCTTCGGGGCTCAGCCTGCTGTCCAGCCAGAACTTTGGTGGAATTGCTGGTTTGATGAAATCCTGCCGACTATGCCAGGTGAATCATTCCCAGGAACTGAGTCCGGTAGATGGGTTGGAAGGGGGTGTAAGCATTAAAGAACCTCAAATAACCTCAAATAGGTTTGGAAAAGGTCGAAGCCTACATACCACTATCATTTAGTTTGCAAATTAGGAAACACCCACTCTGGCTAACTGTGGAGAAGATGGAGGCCCTAGAAGCACTGTGGTCCCTTGAAATATTCCATCAAGTTGTACTGTGAATGATGGAGCCTCCTGTGACATGAAGATACAGAACTAGCCTCCACTTCATTGCTGGAACCGGAAGCCTTTTAAATTTGCAGAAATGTATCTGTTTTGACAATGCCAAGTAAGCCCTGAGTTGGGAAAATCTTTCATATGACATTTAACTGAATACACTGTATCAGTTCTGGACCTGCATGTCTGGCTGTCCGTCCTGCTGGACGCACACTAGAAAGTTGCTCTGAGTGAGTGAGAATGGTGCGTGGTGCTGATCAGGACCCCCCACTTGTTGCAGCCTTGCTGTGAATCTGATGCTTCTTTTATCTCCCCCAACATCTCACCAAACCTCTCCTCAAACCAGGCCCTGGTAGCCTCCAGCCCACTTTCTGCTTCTATGGAGCTATCTGTTTTATCTTTATTTCCTCCTATGGCCAGCACACTTCAGTCAGTGTGAACTTCATCCATGTTCATTTTGTTGGAGCTGACTCAACAGTGCATATGTACCCCATTTTCATCTGTGGGTAGTTACTCATGGTTAGTGCATGACAGGGTTAGCACATCCCTTATTGCTATGAACACAGGTACAGACATCTCTGGGATACATTGTTTACATTTTCTTAGGATATGCACGGACAGTGAAATTGCTGGGTCATGTGACCACGGCCTTCACACTTTTTTCAACAGTAGCCGTACTCCTCCTCGGTACTCCAGCTACCCAGCATAGGGCCCCTTCTTCATATTGCTCCCCAACATGTGAGTCTCTCATATATGTGAGGAACAGTCTTTTAATGTGTGTGGATTTCAGGCTCATATTATCAAATGACATATCTGTAAGTGATCCTAAGGAATTTATAAGATTCAATTATAGGTTGTTGAAAGAAATCAATTTTCATGTTGATTTAAGGTCTCCTAGTAAGGGGAGCAGGGGCTGTCTCCAACATGGACTCTGTTGCCTGCTTTTTGTTCACTCCCCGCTGGCAGAGCTGCTTCACCAGGTCATAGAGGAAGAGTATGCACTCAGTCCTGGTGCAACTTGATGAGCTGGGGTAGAGGATCCCCTTTTCTGAAATAGGAAAGGGGGTGTTGGGAGAGATGGAGTGAGGGTGAGACTTAGGGGGAGGAATGAGGGAGTAGGCTACAATCAAGATGTAAAGTGAATTAATTAAAGCAAATAAAATTGGGATGTAACTGGAATTTGCTTTCGGAACATTTTCGGGCTTGGTACTTCAAATTTGGGCCAGTGTCCCACGTTTGTCACTCACATTGGCACTGCTGCTTTGCTTTGCCTCCTCCAAGGTCACAGGCAATGGAAAGTGGTAGTTGGGATGTGTTGCTTTCACCAAACTGGCAGATTCTCAGGCCGGCCGTAAGGGCTTTTCACAGAGAAGAATGAATCCCTTGGTGTTGGTGTGATCAGAAATACGCTGTCTTGGCCTTGAAGGTAAAGTCGTTGTGTCTGCTCTGACATTTATTTTTTAATACATAATTTCAGAGCTCTTTCCAGGTTCCAGATGCTACGGATAAAGCCATCGGTACAACCAAGTCATCCTCAACTCTGTTGACTTTGAACTGATGGAGACAGATGGTGAACAAAGAAAAAGTCATAAGTCCTCCTAACAGCACTGCTTAGTCACTGTTCTAATGCTGTGAAGAGACACCATGGCCAAGCAACTCTCATAAAAGAAAGCATTTCATTGGTGGCTTCTCCAGTTTCAGAGGTTTCATTCATTATCATCATGGTGGGGAGTATGGTGGTACACAGGCAGATATGGTGCTTGGGAAAACAGGTTAGAGTTCTATCTGGATCTGCAGGCCACAGGAAGAGAGAGACACAAGGCTTGACCTTTTGAAACCTCAAATCTTATATACTACTATGTGAGAACAAGGAAGAGGAAGAACCAGGTGGAAGAAAGGAAAAGAAGGAAAAATGAATTTAAAAGTTGGATTTTTAAAAATAAGAAACATTTTTTTATATTGGGCTGGAGTCATGGCCAGGCCATGAAGGTGGCAGAGTCAATCAATGCCCTTTCAAACAAGTATAAACTGTTGATGTGCCCGAGATTTGTGGTGTAAATTCCTTTAGAGAAAAACACGAATTGAGACAAAGATCTTGTTTGCAGAAGATGGAGGAAAATGAAACTCTTTTACTAGGAGACAATGCAAGCACAGGGAGAGCCAAGTCTCCCCAGGGCTGCTAGGTAGGACACAGTGCTGCGTCACTGTCCTCCTCTCTGCCGCAGACTACCTGAAAACTCCAAAAAGCTAATAAGCAAACAGAAAGCCAATCAGAGGACACTGTAGACAGAATGCCCAAAGAAGAACAGAAGCCGGCGGCTAAATCCAGCCGTAATCACCCTGATCCGAGCACATGCCTCCTAAAGGCCAGAGGTCAATCTGGACACCCACCTGCTTGGGGCTGTACAAAGGTGCTCCATACCTGCACTGTCAGAGAAGGCCAGTGATAAATCTAGTCACCCACCTGCCTGGGGATGTGCAGAGGTGCTCCACACCTGCACTGTCAGAGGAGGCCAGTGGTCAGTCTGGGCACCCACCTGCCTGGGGCTGTACACAGATGCTCCACACCTGCACTGTCAGAGGAGGAAGAGTGGCAAGACCAGATTCCTATCACCATGAGCAAGGCATGGCCACCAAAGCCTGGTGCCACGTAGACTGTGAGCTGCTTCACACTCATCAACCCCGGAGATTAGGACAGCACCATGTGTCAAAGGTGCACAGGACAAGCCATGGCATGGAGCCTTGGCACGTGTCCGATGACTGAAAAGTGAGCTGGACCTGGAGCCCCACAGCAGTGTGCAGAAATAATGGGGTTATAGTCCTGACTAGCACAAGACACTGAGAACCCAGAAGATCAGAGACCGGACAAGACAGACAGTTGCCTAGTGTTGATATTCATGTGTTGGATCTTCTGGAATGAGCAATGTGAACACGCTTCCAACAAAAGAAGATGCAAAAATAACCAAGAAGAAACTTTACCATTGAGACTAAAGTGACCAGAGAAAAACTTGATAACAGCAAGAGGGCAGAGAATAGAATCTGAAAACTTGAAGACAGGATAATAGAAATCTTCCAGTGTGAATATGGGCTGGGAAACAGTTATCAGAGACCTGTGGGACTGTAGCTATTACTCAGGTCACTGGACTCAAAACACACACACACACACACACACACACACACACACACACACACACACACACACAAAACAGGGAGAGAAATAAAGGGTTGAAACACATCTAAGGCAAGAATCTACAAGTTGATGAAGCTGAACAGAGTTTCCCCAGAATATAATTCCCAACAAAATAGAGCCCCTAAAGATATATGCCAGGGCATGTGTAGATAAACTTCTATAAGCTAAAGATACTGAGAAGTCTCAGAGGAGGTGAAAGAAAATACTTCCCTATGACAGGAGATGATTCTCCAACCGAAGCCTGGAAGACAGGAGGAAAGGTGCCATTTTCAAGTGCTGAGCTCAATGCTCCATCTGTTCAGAATCTCTACTGGAGGATGGCATTCTTGAAGAAGGATGGTTTTGTCAGAACATGCTCATCCGAGGGAAAGCATTGAAATGCAAGGAGAGAAAAAAAATAAAAGAATGACTTTAAAATGGAGGAGGGATATCAGAAAAGAAAGCCCTGGGGTCAAGTGTTTCCTCACTTCCTGGCTTTCTCAAATGGTGCCCATGGTAGGACAAGCAACTCTAACTCTGTTTAGTTTTATTTTGAACATAATAGAAGTAATGTCACCAAATAGCAAAGCACTCAGCATACAACACCATCAACGACATCAAACCACCAAGTCCACCTCACTTTCCAGGCTGACCCTGGGGTCTATCACACAACCATGAGGTAGGGACAGGAAGGTGACCAACACACTCCTCAAATGGAGGTATAGTCTTCAAAGGCAACCCAGGATCCAGGCAAGGTTACTCTGTAGGGCAGGTATTAGATAGCAGCATCCTGGCTCTCTAGCAGTGACCCTTGGGCAGTTACCCGAGAAATCAAGTGAATAAGATGCCCTCCTTTCCATTGAAGTTGGGGACTGTTCTGGATGCTCCACCTAGAAGTTTTTCACATTTGCCAGTGTGGTCAAGGGAGACAGACATGTCGCCACACAGAAGGGCATCTAAGTACTCTGAGTTGCTGTTAATGTGTGTGATTACCTGAACTAAGAATACATCTGTGCTCTGTGGCTTTAGAGGTTAAACAGGAGTCAGAGCTGTAGAGATTGGTAAACAATTAAATGCAGTTGTGGATCCATGGACTAAAATTGTAGCAAGATCCATGGGCAGCATGGCAGACCCTCGTCACCGCTCCAGCTTCCCCTCCACCCACCCTATAACCGAGAAGACTTCCCTTCCCTCCAACTCTGGTCCCTTTGCTCTGAATATTTTTAAGCACCGTGGTTATAATTTAGCTTTTCTGAAAACCCAAGTCTAAATTAATTATAGTTCTGCTAAAGGGGGAAAAAGATATTAGATGGCCAAGCTGAAGTAAAACGAGTCAACTTTTTCTCTCCTTATTAGATTTTAATGGTATTATTATAATAATTAAGCTTTTCATTAATTTCTTCATGCTTATTGAGTTACAGTTCCCTGCAGATTTGAATCATATTAACATGTAATTATGGCAGTCCATTTTTAGAAGGAAATGTGGATGTGGATTGTGGAGTCACCAGGGTTCTGAGGTAAGAGAGCTAGGTAACTGGGCATGGTGGCACACCTGTCACCCCAGAACTTGGGAGACTGGCATAAGATGATTAAGAGCTCAAGGCTAGCTTGAACTACATGTCCAGATACTGTCAACAGTGTCACGAAAAAAAAAAAGAAGGAAAGGAAGGGAGGAAGGAGGGAGGGATGGAGGAAAGAAAGAAAGAAGAATTGCTTTCTGCAGTAACTCAGTGTGACCTCAGCATTGCACATATACGTATGTCAGGCAGAGAGAAATCAAGAGGTCAGTGTCCTTCAGGTTTGGGGGCTGTTGGGAAGTCACTAGTTCCTGCAGAGACTTGTTATGCTATGGTCACATCTACCTAGGGAACATTATTTGTCCCTGGTTCATCTCTTGAGCAGCCCATGATAACCTGCTACTCTACTCGAGTCAGGCTGTTTGTGGTACTATGCTCTCAACACACACACACACACACACACACACACACACACACACACACACACACTCACTCACACACATACACACATATATATTCATACACACATACACACATACATACACACATACACACATATACACACTCACACACATACACACACATATATATATTCATACACACATGCATACACACACTCACACACATATACACACAAACTCACACATACACACACATATACATGCTCACAACACACACAAACTCACACACATACACACTCACACATACACACACACACACACACATACACATACTCACACACATACACACATATATATTCATACATGCATACACACATGCATACACATATACACACATATACACATTCACACACATACACACACATATATATATTCATACACACATGCATACACACTCACACACATATACACACAAACACACATACACACACATACATGCTCACACACACACACAAACTCACACGCACATACACACACTTACACATACACACACTCACACATACCACCCCACACAATCAGGCACAGTACCACTGACCAAAGTTGCATACTCCAGCCTGGACTCAAAATTCTGCATCTTGCCCTTTTTTCCTCTAGACGGTGGGGCTCATAACCTGTCAGAGACTATGAGGTCATGCATGGTTCTCACCATCAAATCCTTCCTCCATCATCTTTCCTTTGTACATGGAAGCAGATGCCTGAGACGCTAGGTGAACCAAGATCCTGGGTCTTCAAGCCAATGCCATGAGCCAGGACCCGGATGAGACCGCACACATGATGCCAGGATGCCACTGCTACCTCTTGTTCCCCAAGCCCTATGGGAAGCTGCCGGGGGCCTTGGACAACAGTTCTGTGACTCCCTTTTAAACTGAACCTCAGAAAGTTTAGCAGAAGGTTAGCTTGCAGGGATAGGGAACTGAATGCCACTCAGCTCATGCACCTTGCCAAGAGGACCCTGGCAAATGTCCCCACATTCCTATGCTGGCATCATCCCCGATGTGCCTGGGTCTGCTTTACAGCTAGAGCAGATGGCACTAAGATGGTCGTCCATGTGACTATTGCTGAGTCCAGACTCACTGTGTGGTGTTCTCATGTAAGTGGTCTTCCTTCTTGTTTGTCCCGAGGGTCACAGTGGCTTCCTGTGATGATTTTGATGTCATAACCACTCTGAGGATGTGACCTGCATGAATGTCTCTCTGACCACAGGCATGCTCAGAGCAGCAGTTTGCCCAGAGGTAGGAAGAGGTGGCATTTGAAGTCTAGTGTCCAGATAAGAATCTCTTCATGGAGTCAGACAACTCACTTGGTTTGAGAAAGCCAAGTAAATAAAAGAAGACCAGGGAAATTCCACAGGGCCCCTGGACCACCAACTTCACCTGTGGTGCCTCCTCCTGCATGGTAGACAGCAGTTTTACCCCAGATGGGCAATGCAGAGTTCTAACCACTGTCACCCAGTTGAATGCATTGGAAAGGAGGCTCTGGTTGTCCAGTTTGCTTCACAGTGACACTTCATTATTCTCCTAGGTGTATCCTGGACACTAATGTCCCCAGGCCTTTGGATATAGCCAGGAGAGGCAGAGGGTCACCCTGAGTCACAGGCCCTACAAGGCAGAAGTGCTGCTTGAATACGATTTAGTGTGGACAGGAGAAAGAAAGGCAAATGAGGTGAGCCCTTAAATATTACCATATAAATGAAGACAGCCTGGGAGATGGCGAGATGCTTCAAACTGCTTCTTTTCTACAGAACAGCGTGCAAGCTGTGGTAGTAATCAGACAACCACCTGCTCAGGCCCACAGCGCCTTACTTTGAAAGCTATGTGGCATCTCCAAGCATACCATACAGAAGGCCTGGGCACGTAAGAAGTGTCCTGCCCCGCCCCCCATATGGATGGAGTGCACACATTTGCATTATTGTGTTAAAAAGTCCTGAGACAATTATGCAATGTATGAGTTGACATTTAAAGTGCAACAGCTTCCATGTAGACTCAGCCAGCATTTGTTCCTGCAGGGAGGGGAGAGCCAGCCATGCGCCTTCCACTTCACTCCTCCTCTGGAATAAATAAAAACCATGAGCCTTTGTGATCTGGGCTCCTTCCCGCATTAACAGTGAGGCACGAGGCATGCAGGGCTGAGATCTCTGTGACCTTGTTAACAAAACCAGGTCCTTTGGCAGATCAGATCAAGAGGAGTGCTTCCTCCTCCACCGAGTTAGGGTGTTTTTGGTAGCTACATTGACAAGTCATTGAAATGAGGCTTACGATGTCACCAGGCTACTTCTCTGACTCCCCTGGCATCCCTCCTGGGATGAGCTGGAGGTACAGTACAAACAGGGCCCAGGGATGCCTCATCCAACGTCAGAGATTCTATGTATTTCCCTCCTGCCTTGCCCTGTACCTGGGCTGATTCCTGAAGCTTTGACATAAGCAGATATAGAAAGACCAGTTGTGGGCCTCCACAGTTGCTGCTGCGGTCTAGGCCCAGTTCCCAAGGTTTTTCTTCCTCCGTGTTGCCACTGAAAATGGTTGTCATCCCTCAACTGTGACATTTAAAGTCCAGAAAGGCAAAAGACAGTCACCCAGGGGACAGTTGCCTACCAGGGTGTTGGTTTCTGAGCTCAGCCCACTACCTTGAGCACATAGCAATGGCCTTCATGCCAAATCTGACAGGCAAGGCTTCATCCAGCATGGAACAGACTCTGTTTGGTTCAGGAGGCCTCCCTGCCGAGCAGGCTCTTTGCACCTGATAGACCTGGAGGCAGACAGACCTACAGTTGCACTGACCACAATCAGCTGCTTTGCTTTGAGTGTGCTTCCTGAACAGCAAGATACATGGGCCCATGTGACCTGGGTGTGACATCATCCCAACTATGTCAGAGCACTCAGGACAGAAATAGCACTGTTTTCTTAGTATTTCCATCTGTGGCCAGTGGAATCTACACGTGCAGAAATGACAGGAATGGAGGCTGATTATTCCTAGGAAACACAGGGCTGGAGGCCAGCTTGTGTTCTCTCTGGCCCACACAACTGCAGGTACCCACAGTCCACCTTGTGTGCAGCCGCCATGCATGTGGGTGGGGGTGGCTGCCCATAGTAAGGTTGTCTGCATATCCAGAAGCCCCCACCAATGCTCTGCCTTCTTGGCTTCTTGAATTTCCCCCACCATGCAGAGAAGGGAATGAGAAGGTGTGGCCGTGGGAGGCATTTCTGCTGTAACCCCCAGGCCCCACATCCCGGACCCTTGCTAGGCTGGGTGGTCTGGTGTTCTTGACCCTCTAGCCAAGAAGCAGACCCACAATCCTCACCAGATGGTCCCCACCCATCGCAACCCAAACAGTCTCTCCAAAAGAGCAAATTTCATCCCATAAACAGCACTGTGGCCTCATTCAGCTCTCTAAACTCCAGTGTGACACTATATTCAGACATTCTGGTATGGACACCCAAAGGGACCTGGTCACCCTCCCAAGAACACTAGACAGGTTGGTCACCCTGCCCTCTACTCCACTGGCCATCTTCCTGGGATTTTTGTTTGTTGTTGTTGTTAATGCCTGGCACATAAATAAATAAATTCAGGGCAACAGACCAAGGTTTCCTATGTTCTCCTGAGGTGTTTAGGAACCAAGAAAAACTTAAGATAGGCTTAGTGAAAATTGTCATCACATCAGGTTGTCTGAGAAGGACAGGGACTGTGTGAAAGGGTAGATGGTGGCTAGCCTCACCACCCTAAGTCAAATGTGGCCCAACACTGCCTCCATGTGTCACAGCCTCGGGATATAAACAACGGAATTCTAACTTCAAAGTATGTGCTTGGGATAAACAGTTAAGTTCCTGCCATTCGCAGGAGTCCAGTACCAGCCAGTTGGAGATGGGACAGGCCATGGGAGCTGATCACATCTAAACCAGTCACAGCCGCCACGTTCCAGCCAGTCACAGTAGTGATCTCCAGCCAGCCACAGGTGGGGGTGAATCACTCTGAGCTAACCAGCCAGCCAGCTAACTACAAGGCTCAAGAGTATACCATCCACTGGATGTGATGGGTGGCACTCTCTGGACCTTGCTCTGTACTTAGGGCTGCTCAATTAATGAATTTGATTCAGATAAATTCTAGTGCTTAATTTACCTGGAGTTGTCTTTTTGTGACAATCTGGTGACTTCCATAATTAAGCCTCTGCCCTCATTGGTGGTGGGGAGTTTTCTAAGGCTAGCTGTGGAAGGCTATACATAGCAGTCTTCGTGCTTGGAAGACAGGCATTCAAGGAATATGTGAAACATATTGCCTGATCATTTCTTCTTTGCTGGTTCTGGGATGAGGCAAAATAGTAAAGGGCAGGGTAGGTATCAAAGTGGCTGGAAGGCTCTGTCTCATGCTGGTGGTATTTTAGCGTGGCCACGGTTTCTAAGCTCTGTCTACAGCAAAGTTCCCATAGATCGGTTGTCCCAAGAAACGCCTCCTAGTGTCACCAAAAGCTAGCTGCTGACTCTGCACCTGCACAGCTGCTCTTTTCCTGTAATTCTGCAGAAATGCTGCTTAATAAACATTCATGAGATCTCTGAAGCAGCCACCCATCTTTCAGAAAGATGTACTGGCAGTGATGGCTCCAGAAACACATTCTACCTGAGTGGTCCTGGACAGATGGATGAGCCTTCCTCCAACCGACATACTATTTGTGCAGAGTTGCTTGGCATGGCTAAGCTGCTCACATCAATATCTTATGAAAGAAAAAACAAGTTTCAAGCACTGTGGACAGACACATGTCATCCATACCTACAGTTTCTTTTCCTAGTGAACTGAGAGAAGTCAGCTCTCCAAAGTGCAGGCCATCCCCTCCACAAGCAGAGAGTGATACCTTTCTTGAATCTCTTCCAAAGATTGCCCGCCCTGCAGCCAGTACATACTCTCTCAGGGATTTGGTTGTCTTTGGGCAAACTGTCACGGTATAGGCTGTGGAGGCTGCTCAGCGGGTTTGAAGAGTAAACACAAATGAATTGTTCTTGACAAGCTAAGAACATGTCCCTCGCTTGTATCAGCAGTAGCATGGATCCTTCTGAGCCTCTCTGTGGCCTTCTTCATTTTTAATGACCATTCCTGAAAAAAAACAGGAAGAGCATGATGTCACCTGTCATAGTTCATCCTGGGCAGACAGGGGCTGGTGGCTACTCAGAAGGCCCCAATGCCCATGGGCTCAAGGAGGAGGACAACCCTCTTCTCAGCATGCCAGCTACTTCTCCTTCATGGATGCCCAAGCTGGGAGACCCCTGTCTTTATCTGTGAGTGGAAAAGACAATCGGATGAAACCATCAGTGGCCTTTGAACACATTTCTATCTTGTAGCACCATGTCATAGCCATTCTAGACACAAGGATATGTGTCAGCAGCCCCATGGTGATCTGAAGAGGGCATCTTTCCCTGCTAGGTCTTTAGAACACGCATGGCACAGAATGCTTCCGACCCCAGAACTGTCCCACTGGGTGAGGTAAGGCAGCTACAGACAGGTGCAGCCTCTGACATGCTGGCTGTCTCCCTGTCACAAGGTTTTAGCTCTGCAGGTATAAGAATTCAACAGGTGCCTTAGTAACATCTTGAGGCATAACCTACACCTCCAAACAGAACCCTCTAACTTCCTCAGGTGAAGGCACAACAAGATAAGAGGGGTCAGCCACACAAGAGGTCCAAACTATAAAGTAAGATAACTCTCTGGAAGGAATTTTTTTTAACTAACTAAAGAAAATCACTTAAAAATAACATTTTATCATATAGGACTTATTTGTTCAAAACCCAAACTGTAGTTAGTGTCCCATTATGAGGACAATATGTTGGGGGAGGAAGTGAAACAAACTTGATATAAATTAATTAATAACTGAATATCAAGTATAATCTTTGCTCCCTTGGGATTCTCTGAATTTTTTTCCTTAAAGTACTGCCCAAGTGTACAGGTATGTATAATTTTCATTTTTGCAAAAAATATTAATGGCAAAAATATTAACCAATCACACAAAAGAGTAACAAATTGCTGTGTGAGTAGTGGAGAGGCTGAAAGGACATAGCCCTGGAGGGAAGTGTGTAATAGGCTTCAGAATACAAGTAATGGGCTCCCCCTGTGACCAGATCTTTAGCCAAGCTGATGAGTCCAGAAAGGAAAACCTGCAGTCAAATGAGACCTGCAAGAGAATATCTACACTGGGTCTCAACAACCCCAAGCAGAAGTGACCAGATTAGATCCAATGGCTAGATACTACAGCACACTGGGGAGGGAAGAACACAGGTGTCACTCAGGGTGGACTCAGTACAGCCCAGCAGCAGGGGTGCACCTGCCACTCATTCAGAATGTCCACAGGACATTCAGAATATGATGCACAAGGCAGGATGAGGCAGTAAGGGCCAGGGTGTGCTCTGAATGGCACAGGTCAGTCTCTTCCATGGACTGAGACAGGAACTACTTGTGTAGATAAGATGCTCTGACCAAATACACACAGGCACATGTGCCCAAGCTAACCACATGTGTATATTTACCTGTGCATGCAAACGCACATATGCATACACACACGTTGCATGCTACATGCACACATGTGTACAAGAGCAAACACAGTGATAGAGGCGATTTCTGCCAAGCCTGACAACCTGAGTTCAATCCTGGGACTCATAGGTAGAAGAAGAGAAACAACCCCACAAAGTGTCATCTGACCTCCAACATATGTGCCATGACACAGTGTACTACCCTTCCCAACATAAAACAAATTACATGATGCAGTAAAAATAAAAAAGAAAAGCATATGCTGTAAACACACAGAAGTGCAGTAAACCGGTGATAACTAAAAACCGGTGTGGGTTGTTGAAATTGTAGATCGAGTTACACTTTCTGGACATGACATTTCTGTTATGATGTCACCACCGGGGACCCTGTGGGAGGCAGTGAGAAGGCCTACTAATTTAAAACTATATTATAATCTATTGTTACTCAAAGCATTTATTTTTTTTATTTCTGCAGACAGTGCACACATATTGTCCAGAATGAAAACACGTGCACAGATGTGGTGGATGCCATACCTATGCATCTGTGCCACTATCTCCCTGAGTAGTTTGCCTAGAGGAAGAGCGGTGATGGAGTGCTTCAGAGAAAGCCAGCATAGGCATGGCTTCCCATGGGCTCGCTTCTCAGTCCCTACAGTTCCACATCTGTCAGAGCAGGTGAGTCGCATGAATAAGAACAGATTTAGGTGGAGGCAAGTCCAACAAACCCAACACTGAACCCCAGGCCTTCAGCACCTGATCACCTGGCCACTCTTCAGCTGCCCTCATTCCACACTTTTCTATTGGTCCTGAGCTGCCAGCACATTCCACACCCTTTGTGGTATTGGAAACATACATCTAAACCTAGCTCTTTTTTTTTTTTTTTCACCAGAGCTGAGAACTGAACCCAGGGCCTTGCACTTGCTAGGCAAGCACTCTACCCCTGAGCTAAATCCCCAACCCCTAAGCCTAGCTCTTAAAACTGCCTGTGAAGCATAGAACCATCCTGGGCTTGGAGACAGAGTCTCGACTGTGGTGCTGGGTGAATGTGGTGTTGGATGGGGCTCGGATTCCTCTCTTTACCTCAGTGAAGCGATATCGTTTCTATCTTGCTCAAGACGTCTCAACCCAAACCCGTATGCTTACTGG
Source organism: Acomys russatus (assembly GCF_903995435.1). Taxonomy (NCBI): domain Eukaryota; kingdom Metazoa; phylum Chordata; class Mammalia; order Rodentia; family Muridae; genus Acomys; species Acomys russatus. Next base: position 32,053,321 of record NC_067145.1, read on the forward strand.
ATCACCTCGGCTCTTTCTTCTAGTTGAGGTATCTCTGAAGACACTGCTGACTCTGCTCCTCAGTAAGCAAAGGATCCACAGGTCAGCCCTGTAGGTGTCTCCGCTTGGGAAGCTCCCTTCTTTGGCCTTCCATCTCTGTGTGGCTTCCTCCAAACTCCAGGTGATGACATCGCTTGCTGGGATCTGACACAGTCACTTCCCTTGTAGTAGGTGTGGGGCCCCCAAATTGCCATTATCCTGAGATGGCCAGTGCTATTGTCCTTACTGAGATCCTAGTCAAGGTCCACATGACCAGGAGCCCTCCCCAGTGGCTTCCGGAGTCATAGGATGGAAGGAGTGGGCAGTGTGGACATCCCTCAGCATGGTCCTCTTACACAGGGCATTTGATTCCCTGTCGATTCCCTCTGGATATAAACTATCTGGATGTGTCACAACAGGCACTTCCATGGCCATCCTGCACTTGCTGTCAGCCAGCCCCTTAGCCCAGGGCTCAGTCACAGGAGTATATGCACTGCCCCACACTGCCCTCTCTGGTGGGACCTAACCAGACTGGGGTTGTAGGGAACATAACATCTTGAGACATCATTGCTGTGTCCTGATCCAGATATGCAGAGGGGCTTTGGGCGCTGTGACTCTCCTGTTGTTCTGCCACAGAGTAGTTAACACTGTGATAATATCACACACACACACACACACACACACACACACACACACACAAACACACACACACCACCACCACCACCACCACACCATACCACACCACACAGTAAGGAAGGTAAAATAAATGAGGTGGGCACTGGGCATAGTTGGCTTTAGGAGGGAATAAAGGCCATCAATTCAGCAAAGTCAAAGGTCAGTTAGGAGACCTTCCAAATCCCAGGTCCTCTCTCTCAACATACTGCATGTCCAATTCTGTCTTTCTGTGTAAATTACAAACCAAAGCCCAAAGAATGATGTGCTTGGCGTGTCAGGACAGTAAACTATCTGTGACTCCCTGGTAAAAGCATAGGGCCTCTGAGCTGTCAGTGTTTATGTCACTACCCCCACAGCAAAGACGAGAGGAGGAAGGAGAAAGGAGAGGATAGGAGGATTAGGAGGAGGAAATTAACAACCTTGAGACTAGAGAACAGGCCACAGATTAATCTAGAATTAAGCAAAATGAACTTCAGTGTAGAGAGAACTCCTCACCCACACGGCAGGGGAAGGAACACCAAAGACAAACAAATTGATGATTGGGATCAAGTAGACAGCTACTGTCTGCCAAGGTTGCTTATTGCATCTCAATATCAAGCATATCCAGAGAAGAAACACAACAGAAACCAAGTCTGCAGTGAGCTGAGGACAGGAAGCTTGCAGAGAGTTCATTGTCAACACAGGAGATGGTCCAGACTGTGTTCTGGATGTATCATACTGAACCATCCCCACAGCTCCTGGGCAGAATAAGCCAGCCAGACACTATCTCCATAACAGCCCTGCTGGCCTTTAGTGTCTCTGATGCCACCATACCCTCAGGGGCAGCCACCATACTACACACAACCCTGTGCATCTGCTCTGCATGAAGGAGTGCCCTTGTGCTGTCACATAGGGCTGCATCAGCTGGCTTAGCTTATGACTCGCTTTCTTCATGGAAGGAGGAACATCTCAGGCACATGTTAGGGCACTGGAGACCCCTGAACCCCTGGGAGTATCAATGTCATATTACCTGCCGCAAACAGTGAGGCTGTTGCTCAGCTGTCCAGTAGCACCTCCCACAAGGAGATCCTCATGTTATCCTCTGCAGTATGTGCATCAGGTGTGCCTGTGTCACACCATCTACTCAAGGAGATATATGCATCTTTTCTGGTATTCTGTGGTGAGAATATGAGTGATTTGAACCACATATTATTTCATGATTATACTCTAAGGGCACTTGCTTCTCTCCTGGCTTCCTGTAGTGGAAGAAAACATTCATGGTTTTGGGTAACACATCACCATATTAGCCATGAACTCCTATTAGCTGAAGCATTACTCTGTGGTTAATACATACAAGGATGCTGAACCAAGCCCCCCATGTTGACTACAGTTTGTTCATCTGCCATACACTCACCCAGTTTCCCCCCATCCATTTACTTATCCATCTATCCATCCATGCATCCACTCATCCATACTTTCTTCTATCCATCTACTCATCCACCTTGCCATCCAGATGCCCTTCCTTCCTTCTGTCCATCTACGTACTCATCCACCCACTGGCTCACCCATCCACTCTTGCCTTTCTACCTATTGCTCTCTCTATCCATTTCCCATACCTTCCAATCCACATATCAACCTGTCCAGTCAACCACTCACTATCTAGCCACCCATCCACCCATCCTCCTCCACTCATCCATCCATTGGACCGCTCACACTTGCCCCTCTCACTCAGGAAGTTCTACAGAATTATTGATTGATCTGAGACATGTCAGTGTCTGTCCTCCAGATGGAGAGTGGTACCTTGCACCCAGTAGACACTCCTAGCTTCTGTGTGTCCAGACATAAGGAATAAATCCCATGTTCTTACCCACGAGCATAGAGGGGTCTGTGCCTCCAAGGGCATGGGAAGTCCAGGGCTCTTGGGCACAGAATTCAAGGACAGAGTAAAAAAGCATGCATCTGTTTCACAGTACAGGCATGGTCTTGCAGGTACAACAGCATGGAGGGCCACAGGAGTCTGCCTGTTGACCCTGAATGAACACACGGAGTCCCCAAGCGCATCTTGCACCCAGCGCCTTTGTGTGTAATGAGATGCAGACAAGCGGTGACATGACTCTTGACCTCTCAATAATGAATGTGATGATGTTCCCTGTTACTTCTGCCCGTGAGGTTAAATGAGACTCTAAATAAACAAATAAACAAATAACCCTCCATAGAGGTCAATTACTTCACAGCTCTACTGAATTTTGCAGGGACATGAAGCCGGAAGCAACCACCAGAGAGTCTCCGCAAATAGCCAAGATACATGCTGGGCTCGGCCGAGGCTCCTGCTGCACTTAGTTGGCCCCAAACATGTGGCCCCATGTGTGATCTCCGCCTCAACATGTGTGATTCTCTCTGAAGGACAGGTTCTGGTCATTTTGGGGGACAGCAGGAAGGAGGCCCAGTGTGTAATCTAATTGCTTCTCCTCCACCCTCAGGTCTGCATATTATATTATATTGAAAAGTAATTATGCAGGGAAAGTAAAATGTCAGTGGTGCTGTCTGGCAAGCCGCGGCACAGATGTGAATTATTCTCTTCCCTGCGTCTTGCAGACATCTCTATACCTCTCTCGTCACACACCACGGTGTGTGCTCATGGGCCCGAGTATTTATGCACACGAGATGAGATTTTCAGGGTTTTTTTTTCCTTTCTCCTTCCTTGCAGCATCAAGATCCCAAGCTGAGTGGCCTCGTTGGCAATGATTGATCACCCAATATCTAATTAAACCTGATCCATCACTTATTATGCAGAGTGGAAACAAACAAACTGAAGGCAACTGTCAGCCTGGTGATTGATGATACGGCCAACACGGCTTTTGTGGCTCCTAATGTCCCGACGCTGTTACAACCAGGCAGAGCCACCACGCTGGACCAAGCGCCTGTCACACACACACACCCCAACTGACTTAAGATGTCTGCTGGATGGGGAGAGGCGTGGGGAGCTTGGATGGTAGTGAGGAGGGGTGAGGTTTGTTTGGCCTGAGCCCTATAATGGGGTCAACACCCCCGAATAGGGACCCCAAGCAATCACCAGTTGGGAGGGGTTCAAGACTGGCAGGTATGAAGGTGGGTGTGTCCATGTGTCTGTGTGGAGCATTATTGTGAGAAACAAGTGTGTCAACTGAGTTGTGTGCCCTGTGAACCCACGTGTGCACCCAGAAGCTGCAGGGGCCAGCTGTGCCAGCTGTGCCAGCAGATGACCCTCAGGGAGAGGGACAAATAAGACGTTAAAGTAACCCTAGTGGGGTTAAATTCCTTTTCTATTGTCTGCCAGGCAGGATTCTCTTAGCAACACCTCATTTATAAATTTTTCAGTTTTAATGATTTAATTATTTAAAATGCAAATAGTTCAAGAAGAAAGCCGAGAAAGTACAGATTCCCTGGTGAAGGGCCTCTGAGGGGTTGTGGGCTTCACGCCTGTTCTACTCTGCCATGTTTCTCAGCTGTCATGAGACCCAAGGTCACTTGGTATCAGTGGGGTCCTACCGGAGTATGATCAGCTGGATGGGTGGGGGAGAGACACAGGATAGGTGCCCAGGATCAAGACACACAAGCTGAGGACTGAATGCATATGAAATGAGTTCCATGTGTAAACCAGAGGAGTCCTTGGACCTCTGTGTTTAACAGGGCTCTTTGTCCCATCTACACATGATGATCAGAATGGAGGTCTGCAGACACACGCGGGTAAGACGGTCCTTCTCTCAGAGCGCCTCTGGGGGAACGTGGAGCTGTGTGACTCAACACCAAACAGTGGGGATTGTCCTTAGACCAGAGATAAGCTTGGTGGCTGAGTGGGCTTCAGGCACAGCCCTCTTGCTGCCTGCCTGGATAGCCATCTTTTTAACCCTTCTGATCTCAGAGTTGGGTGGAGCCTAAGAGACATCGGCCAGCTCTGTCTCACCAGAGGCAGCTTGGAAAAGGACAGTTAGAGTCACCCAGAGGTGTTAGCTTCCCTGCCATCTGTTCCCCAGCCCAGTTTTCTTTCCCCACATTAAGGTCATGGAGGAATAGGGGTGGGGAGGACAGGGACTCCCAGGCCTGCTCAGCACACCTGGGAGGACTGATTCTGTCTCCCTGCGCATTTGATTCTAGTGCCACCTGCTCAGTCCACTGAAACAAATGTGAAGAGATTGCAGTTGTGTTTCTTCTGGAAAGAATTGGTGTTTGTTTGAGTGTTTTGTTGGTTGGTTGTTTGTTTGCCAAACTGTAAGTGCCCTGTGGCGATGCTGTCAGTGTACCCAGGGCCTTCTTGGACCACACCAGGGTGCGTGGCTTATCCTTGTGACTCCTCAGAATAGAAAACGCCTGACTCCAAGCACCAGCCACCCGATGCACACCCTGACTTCTTGCATTTGGGCCATGCTCATTCTCTCTCAAGCGGTTACTTCACTGTGAAATGGATCCATTTACCCAGCACCAAATGGAGAGGAGATGCTGTGAGCAGAGACGCTCCGCTCAGGGGTGCGTTCGAGGTGAGGGAGGTTGTGCCCTTGAGGAGAGCATGGTAGAGGCGGAGCTGCAGATCCAGTTCCAAACCGTGACAACAGACATTTGCCTGAGCATGCGGAAAGGCTACTACCTTGTGCAGCCAGTGTGTCTCCTATCACCCTCCTCTGAAATGGGAGACTGGCCTCAAAGTTCTTTCTGTTGAATGGTGGAGTGACACACTCTGCGTAGCAAACTGCTGTGGCTGTCCCCTGGCCGTGTTTGGCACCACTAAGTGGATTACAGCATACAGTTAACTCCTTCCAGAAGCCTCATATTTTCCCCTCCACCAGCCCTTTCCCTGTCATGGGACCCCCTTCCCAGGCTTGGGGCTTAAACTCCTGATCTAGGTTTGATATAATCTATGCAGATTCTACATAATGCTCACTTTATAATTTCTTTTATTGTTTTGAGATTATATTATAATTACGTCATTTCCCCTTCCCTTCCCTTTTATCTTCCAACCCCTCCCATATACCTTCCTTGCTCTTTTCTTGTATTCATTGCCTCTTTAAATCTCTCTCACTCTCTCTTCTCTCTTCTCTCTTCTCTCTTCTCTCTCTCTCCTCTCTCCTCTCTCTCTCTCCTCTCTCTCTCCTTGTGTGTGGTGTGTGTGTGTATGTGTGTGTGTGTATTCTAAATATATAACTATAACCTGCTCTGTATTTTGTTACTTGTGTAAGTTTTCATGGGTTAATCACTTAGTATTGGGTAACCAATTGGTGTGCTCTTCCTGGGGAAAACTATTTCAACCATTCTCAGATTTCCTTAGTCACCTGTAGTTCTTTGTCTAGAGTTGAGGCCTTGTGAGTGTGTGAGCTGCTCCCCGCCCCCCCCCCGCCCATATTAGCAGGCCTTGGTTTCATCCTTGCTGAGATCATGTTTAAGCAGCCATATTGGTCAGACCTTGTGGCTGTGACTTCTGACATTTCCAGGACATGTAACCTCACAGCAAACTCTGTGCCCTTTCACAATGATCCCTGAGCTTTGGGTAAAGTTATGCTGAAGAGTCACCACTTGGGACTTTGGGTCATGGCACTGGAAAGTAAACTCTGCTGGGCATATGCAGAGCAGGAAAGTATCTCTGCAATAAGTTGAATCCATATGGACTTGTATAAACTCTGCAGAGCAAATGCTCCAACACAGCGGCCCCTGTGGCCATAACGGACTCTGTCTTGAAAGTTTCTGGCTAGCAGGAGACCCTGCCTCAAGAATAAAAGGTTGATGGTATCCAAGGAAAGGGACACACACACACACACACACACACACACACACACACATGCGCACACCACTCCTTGACACCAGAATTTAAACTGTTACATGACTACTCACTAATATCTGCCAATGAAGTGTTTCAATCTGGCCATCCTGGGGGACAGAAAAAAAACTGGAACCCAAAGTGGGTTTTCCCATCTCTGTTTTATGTGAGGACACAGTGAGGCCATAGCCGACGGAACACAATTTAACCCAGAAAGGTTACCTGGGGCTCAACTTCTGGTGACACTCTCTAAATTTTCAATTCAATTAATCTCTGGCAATTTGGTGTCTGAGCCCCATGACAGTCGCCTCTGGCTTCTTCAGAGTGACTGCCGAGGAAAAATTATCTGACACATATCAAACAAGCAAAGAACGACGCTGGACAGCATTAATCAAAACTTTCTCATTTCCCAAAGAATTAAGCATTAAATAATTAATCCCAACACCACAGGCGGCTGCAAAGGAGGCCTGATGCCTTCCTGCTGCTAAGAATTGTCCTTGTCTAAAGGACTAGATTGATATATTTATTATTTATCAGATTAATCATGGCTGGGAACATTATAGATTGGCAGCCGGACCCAGCCCATGACGGTGTCTGGTGTTATCTGAAAGGGAGGGTTATCCTGTGGTGGTGGCACAAGCGTGGTGAGGTCACTACCCCCAGCTCCCCTGTCAAAAGGCAAACATCTCCAAAGCATAATCTGTTAAAAGGAGGGAAAGGAAAGAGGAGAGCAGTGACATGAAGGGTGCCGCCCCCTGACATGATTCAGACTCTGGCTCCGGCTTGTTCCCGACTCCCTGTGGCAGTGGAAGGGACAGTGCAGAGGTCCCAGGCATCTGGGCATTGCTTCACATCTCAGCTCTTCAGCCCTGCATCTGCTTCCACGGCTCAGAGCACATCGCCTCTTCAGTCCTGGAGGCAGCTTCTTTCCGCCCATAGGGAGTGAGCGGGTTTGACTGAGGGCAGGAGCAAGCAGGTCTGGGGGAAGTTAATTTCCAGCTGATGATGGCCATAAAGCCTGTACAGTCCTGATCATCTCACAGAGACGACATGAGCTCCCTCATCCACTCCAGCAGAGCCCTCTGCACTGGGCTCCCAGCAACCTCTCCTTGACTATGAGATGAGAATTGTTCTCACTGGTAGGAATGGAGGGAACGGGGTGCCTGTGTGGAGAGGTATTTGAAGCCGTAAGGCCTCTGGGCTTATCCACAGGGATTTTTAAGGCAATTAAGGGACTCTTGGACAAACAGATTCAGGGAAAGCAGGAAAACAGGCTTACATGGGTGTCTAAGGCATTTGACAGCTGACAGGCTCTGGGGGGTGTGCTGGGATTGACACACAGCAGTTGCCCTGTGGGGCCAACAACACAGTTTGGCCATTGGAATGGAGTGGTTAATCTCTGGAAAAATTTCAGGCTCAGGGCCTCAGTTACCTTCCCTGGGCAGGAGGGTCAGACCACACCCTCTACCCATCCGAGATGATACTGTTGATAAGAGGTAAGTTAATAAACTTTGAAATGAGGAAGTCATGTCTAAAGGGACCAAAATGACCACCTTGCCTAACCTGCAGGCAGTTCTGCTGGGGTAACCCACAATGCCTCTGGAGAGACTTCAGAGAGCCCAAGCATGCTTCAGCCAAGTGAGAAACTGCCCCACGAGGAGTCTGGTCAGCACCCTAATTCCAAAAGTAAGGAATAAAAATACAGCCACAGCTATAGAATAATCATATTGTGTAACATTGACACAGTCATATGATAGAAAATACTGGGATACTTATTTCATGTTTCTACAATCACCACTGGGGGCAGTGAATGAGATTCAACTGCAGGATGCTCTCTTAGATGAGACCCTATAGCGGCTGAAGGCTGCAAAGCCTTCTTCAGAAAATGAGCCCTGGCCCAGCTGTGCAGGGGTCCCTAGAGCCACACCCCTCTGTACACACGGCACTTTCCGTGTCTACTGACAAGGGCTACAGTCACCTCACTGGCCTTCACCCACTTTCTGTCCCCTGCTCAACACAGGACCAGCCTCTGAACACCTGGTCTCTCATTCTTGGGTCAGCAGAAGGCGTGTACTCCTTGGGCATGGTCTTGACGAATCCTGAGAGAAGCTGTGCACTTTGAGTGGGGCTTCACTCTTTCCCTGCTGCCCTGATGTGGGCTCTCCAAGGTCCTCAAGTGCTCTTTCTCAAAGGTGAAGGTGAAAATAAGTGGGGTTTTTTATATTTTAAAAGATTTATTTTATTTTTTAATTATGTATGTGTGGAAGGTGAATGGAAAGGCCAGAGGCATGGGTTCCCCTGAAGTTGGAGCTACATATGGTTGTGAGCCAATATTGTGGGTGATTCAGGTCCTCCTCAAGAGCAGCATGTGTTCATAACCATGGTACCATGTCTCCAGCCCCTATTTTTAGTATTCTATTTTATTATTTGTCTATCTATTTAATGTACCATTTATGTGTACTTCTGCAGTCACACGTGGTTGTTGCCTGCCACAACACACATGTGGTGGTCAGAGGAAAACTTTCAAGAACTGGTCCATTCCCTCCACCATGTGGGTCTCAGAGGTCGAACTCAAGGCCATGAGACCTGGCAGCAAGGGCTTGGGGCCATGCACATCTTTGTCTTACAGATGGAAAAATCGAGGCACCAACAGCTGAATGCGAGTCTCTTCCAGATTTAATTCAACTACAGGCTCACCCTTGACTGAGTAATAGTGGAACTGATGAGACACAATTGCCCCTGTGTCGGAGCAAGATGGAGAGTCTGTGTGTGCCTCTGTGATAGAAACCCCATAGGTGAATTTAGAAAGGAGGTATGGAGTTGGCCATATAATCTCCATTGCCCAGAGGATTTGAAAATCTTTTTCAGTCACCTGTTTTTCCTCCCCTTTTCTGAGTACCAGGGTGTGCTGACCTCTGTGGATAAGCAAGAGCTGACCAGCGACCTGGGAACTTGTGTGCAGGTAAATGGACAGTGTGGAATGTGACACAAATTTCTGTTGCTACCTGCCATTGAACCTGCCAGGTGACAAAGGATGCTGCTACCGATGGGAGGGCCAGAGGGCCAGGCACAGGCCAGAGTGGAGGACGTAGTGAGTGGAAAGACATTCAGGCAGAGTACGAAGTACAGAGTCCAGAGTGTTTGGGGAAACCCTGGCACTCAGAACATTAAACGTGACCACAGTAAGGGGCAGTGTCACAAATCCCTGTGCATCCTAGACCTCATAGAATGAACTGCTCGACTCATGAAATAGGTAACAGCCTTGCGGCTTATTGTTACAGCCAGTAAACTTCTACGGAGCTCAGCTCCTTGATTCCTTGTGTGTAGAATCAGAAACCCACTGAGGACAGTCAGCAAACCATCAGGGAGGCCAGCTGGGTCAGATCTGAGAAGTTAGAGACAGTTAAAAGGTTAATTGTTAGAGGTGAAACGAACAAAAAAAAAAAAAAACCCAAAAAACAAAAAAACAAACAAACAAACAAACAAACAAACAAAAACAAGAAAAAGAACACATGGTCTCCACCTCTGGGGTCCAGAGGCATTTCTAAGTGTTTGCATCTTCAAGAAATGTGAGAATGTGCGTGTCACACATGTAGCTGTGAACAAGAAGCACACCCTTAAGAAAGCAAGCCATGTAGAAGGCACACTGAGGAAAACATTGCATCTGACATGATTAAAAGAATCTTTAGAACACAGAATAAGAAAAAAGAATGCTAAAGCTTCAGTTGAAGCGAGAATAAACACCAAGAACTTGTAGATCTAAGAGGTCTTCCCAAGAAGTCAGCCCCACAGACTCACAGGCAATGACGTGGGTAATTTGACAGTCAAGAAAAAAAAATCATTCTTAATTACTAGCTGGCTCTCAGCTTCCCTAGGTGGAGATTGGAAAGATTTCTCAGTTGATAAGGCAGTTGCCTCGCCAGCAGAAGGACCTGAGTTTGAATTCAGAGCTCAGGTAATTGAAAGCTATGCTAGTGACACATTCTTATAATTCCAGCTCTGGGGAATTAGACAGGTTTCTCTTGAGAGCCCTCTGGCTAGTCAGCTGAACTTTTTGGCACTTTTTGGGCCAGTGAAGGATCCTATCTCAAAATATAAAGCCAAAGAACACTTGAGGGAATCTACCAGAAGCTGTCATCTGGCCTCCCATTCACACCTATACACACTTGCACATGCACATGTGCATATATGCACGCACACACACACACATGCACATACACGCACATTCATTCCCAGATGGGCATTTGCACTATAGATTTCACTTCACCTAAACAAGACTCCAGAGCTTTCTTGTTGCTACTTATTTAGCTTTAAAAAGAACAAAAACATGAGAAATGGGGCTGCACAAATTAAGACGATAAGCCAAGCATTTCCATCCGCATGAAGGGATCTGGGCAGCTGGCGCCCTGCTTTGATAATAGGACTCTGATCTTATTTTAGTTTTAAGAAATAGGACATTCATCTTATTAAAAATAAATATTTTATACATGTTTTCATAATTTCCTTCATAACAGATTGCTGTTGGAATTGTTCCTCTCTTCTATCTTTTTCCATTTGCTCTGGTTACGGAGTTTGATTATTTCTTCATTGAAGTTGCTTCATCCCACTGAGCATTAATACTTTGAATTCGTGTCATTAATTTCGTACCTGACCCTGAGCTATATTTTTATTACATTAAAGACTTCTGGAGTAGATTGTATTCATTTAGAAACCAGGATTAGGGGGGAAATCCAGCCAAGAAAAGAGTGAAGCTTCTCTGTGCTGTGTGCATTGTTTCTCTCAGGGTGGCTGACAAAGGTCTGAGCAAACGTCCCACACAGGGAAGCTGGACAGGATTCTTGTCTCTTTGGGTTGACAGGTACTTGACACCACAAGCAGCCTAGGCTTTCCTCCATGCCCACATCATTTTATTCAACCACCATTGGGCTTGGGCTATAATGTATTTCAGAGCAGAGGCCCCTGGGACATCACAGACAACGGTGTCTCCCTGGCTGCAGAGCTTCTCCTTGCATGGCAAAGACCCAAGGAATACAATGTAGCCAGACATTGAGGCTGAAGTCCAGCCATGAAAAAGCTCTGCCACCACTTCCCCGGAGTCACCCTCACTGTGAGCATCAGCCACTGAGCTGTGTCCTCCACCAGGAAAGTTAACTTGTAATTAATCAGCACATCAAACAAGCCGCGTTTGTGTCCAGCACACGTCGCAGAATCATCTTTCTTTGCCCCACTGTCCCTTGAAGTCAGACTACCTTGTGATCTTATATTTGGCCCTTCAGGACAATCCAGGAGTTTCTAGGTCCTTGGGGGCAGGTGGCACATTTGAATCCGAAGTGCCTTAAGTCATTGCCTCAGTGTGGGTTCCAAATTCAGAAGTATTCATGCCTCCACCACTGTGTAGGACCTCCTTCCTCTTCCTAAAGGTCAACACAGTAGGTCTGGCTCTTTTTTACTCCCCTGGACTCTCAACATGGGGTGGAGAGTGGTGTGCAGGACCAAGCAGAGTGAGATCCTGGAGGAGCAAAAAGAAGATGCTAGGTACTATCACCGCATTGCATACAGTTTGCCCAGGACACAGGTAGAAATTGCAAGCCCCCAGGAGCCCTCACTGCAGGGACCTCATCTTCTAAGGTCGACAATGCCTGAAGCCCCCAGACCAGGCCACGATTACCACCACTATTTCCTAGCATGGGTTCAGATTCAGTCCACTGCCTGGCCCCCAAAATTTCCTAATACAGTTAGACACAGATCTCCTAAAATGGCCTGTCTGTGGCAGCTCTCCAATTCTAGGTGGGACCTGATTCAATTGGGATGTATCTCTCTATCTTGATCTGGGTTTCCTGGCCCAAGGCACCAGGAGAAGTGGCTGTGATAGCTGGGATCCCATCGTGACCCCAAAGGTCCCTTCAGCTCCAGAAAAGCAGCCAGAGTCAAGACTGTACTGTTGCAACTCAGTTGTCACCAGCATATGTCACCCCAGTGTGCAGCCTCACACCCATGCATGCACGTCATGCACATATATATAACACAGGCACACACATACACACACACACACACACACTAACAAATTCTCGCCTTCTCTTTCTGACCCAGTTCATTAGAAACCATGTGAGAAACTTCCTGCTGACATTCTATTTGCAAGAAGGATGAGCCACAAATGGCCCCTGGTTGACCCAGTTCTTCTCCCAACTTCTATACAAAAATGCCAAATGAAATAGGAGTTTGCATAAAATCCAAGAACCAGTCCACCATGTGGCCTGGAGGTCCTTCCATCCTTGACCTTGAAGTTCAGGATGTAATCTGAAAACCTCACACCCATCTCCCAGGGAACTCTTTCCCCCTGCAAAGATAAGCCTACTTATCAGGCGCTGAGGATGACACCTTGTGGGAGACCCGGCCTGCCCCACTACCCAGGCCTTTTCAAGAAAACTCTGACCCTTCTCCAGTTATTGACATAAAGACCTGGGTGAGATGATAGCAAGACTGAGACTCATACAGAGGTTAGCCATTAGCACAGGCCGAAACTCATTCGGAGGTTAGCCATTGGCATAGCCTGAGACTTATATGGAGGTTAGCCATTGGCACAGCCTGAGACTCATACGGAGGTTAGCCATTGGCACAGCCCAAGACTCATACAGAGGTTAGCCATTGGCACAGCCCGATTGTTGCAGCACTGACCATCTCCCCAGCGTGCCTTAGAAATGGCACTGCCAGTCACAGGACAGAGGCCATTTAATGGAGGTGGGAGGCCCTGCATGTCTGAGAACCTGCTGCTGGTAATTCCTTAGGCAAACAGCAGAGCTCTGCGTGCAGGCACCAGAGGGAGTGCCATCAGGTGTTCTATTTACAGACATTTAATTATATTTTCCATTAGAATTTGCTCTCTGAAGAATTCAAGCCAGCCGCATGGCACTGCTGTGCCTCTCCATGTCCCGGGTGGCCTCACTCTGAGCACCAGGCTCCCCCCGGGATTCTGTGCGTCCTTTGTGAATGGAGCTGAGAGGAAGACCAGAGGGCACCATGGTATTGTCACAGCCCCACCTTCCCGAGCCACTTCCAAGCCACCAGCTGACTTCCAACTTCCTTTTATCAATGTGTTAGTTTATAGAGGCAAGAGGATGTGGGGACAAACACTGCTGTTTCCCCATGGGTTAAGTACTTGAAGGCTACTTAGAAGTCCTCTGTCTAAACAGCAGGGAGATTTTGGCCATAAGATGCCTGATTTTTCACCTGCAGTGACCCTGGATCCTTCCACCAAAAAGGCTACATCAGGCAGGATACAGTCCTTTCAGGAGGATCAGTACCCACCTCAGAGGATTGTGCAGTATGTGTGCAGCAGCATGTAGGAGGGAAGAGAGCCAGCACATGGATGTTGCCCAAGGCCCAGGTCCCACACTTGGTACCACTTTGTGGTTCATGTCCTCAATACCTGGCCTGGAATCACGTAACACAAGGGAGGATGCTCAAAGTTAGAGAGGAGTGAAACACAGCCCATATCTTCTGTTCTCTAAGCAGCCTGGGATCAAGAGGACTGACCCAGGAAGCCAAGTGGTGCCAAGAGGGACGTGGCGAGTGTGGTGTCTCCAGGTACCCAACAGAAACAGGGGGACTATGTGCATGTGGACCTGGCCCATCTGAGAGCACTGGAGCTGCTGGGCACCATTCTCATTTCTTCTTGGAGTGTGTTGGGAAGAAGCAAACTCCTTCTCTAACCTCCAAGTGGAGATCCTGGTGGCTGGCTAATGTAGCAGAGAATTCCTTACAAACAAACATGCACACATGTGCACATATATAACTATTTCACCCATTGCCTGACAGGTAAAGCCACTGGAGTCCTGAGCTCTGCACATCATCTTGTGTCTGCGAATAGAGCAAACTGGGTAAGAGGATGCATTGAAGAGGCATTCTGTAATAAAACAGGCATGATGCTTCTGGAAATCAGATGCTTCTCTGAGAACAAGAACTTATCTGACCACATCCCTGAATGGGGAGGCCTGGTGGCACTCAGAGGAAGGATAGCAGGCTACCAAGAAGAGACTTAATACCCTATGAGCATATACAGGGGAAGAGGTCCCCCTCAGTCACAGTCATAGGGGAGGGGAGTAAGGGGAAATGGGAGGTAGGGAGGAACGGGAGGATACAAGGAGGGATAACCATTGAGATGTAATATGAATAAATTAATAAAATAAAATTTTTAAAAAAAAGAACTTTACAGACAAGTGTTTGCCTTAAGTCTTCTGACCTCCATGCACCAAGACATGACTGCCTCCTATGGAATGAAGGCAGAGCCTTGCTCTGACTCCAAGAGTCACATGATAGGGGGAGGGAGTGGAACTCAATAAAGTCATTTTGTTTCTGCCTCTTAAGTCAATTGTTTTTTGCCTGTATCATAAGGACTGCTGTGACAGTTTTAAATTATATATATATGTGTGTGTATATGTATATATATATATATTTTTTTAACTTACATCTTAAATTTGGCACAGAAAGGTGTTAATATTTCTTAAAGGAGATGACTAGGAAACAACTAGCAAGGTTGGCAATTGTGTAAATTACAGTTACACAAATGAAAAGACTAGAGAACGTAATTATAAAGATGTAGTCAAAGATGTTTTTTTAAAGCCTTTAAATCTTATTTTCAGCCAAAAAGTAATTACATAAAGGGAGTTGTTTTTATGACTCTGTCCAACCCGCAAATGCACAGTGACAGAGAGTTCTCATGGTTTTGTTTTGGTTTAGTTTGTTTGCCTCGTCCACAGTCTGATCCTCCCAGCAACCTCCAGTAGAAGCCGAGAAGACACGATGATTCTTGATTGCTCTCTCACCTCACTCCTCCCTGACTGGACTTTCCGCAATTAATTTCTACTCCTTGATAAAAAGGATTCTGGGGAAAGGACATTGACGCCCTCGCTGAATTCTCTCTGCTGGTGCAAGGCCCTTAGCTTTCCAACCTGTGATTTTAATAACTGAATTGTTTTACGAGAGAAGCCAGCATAAAAAGCAGAGGGCAGCTTACCACATGCAAACACAGACACACAGCTGCATACACACAGACATGTACACGTGCTTACATGTGCACAAAAGGAGAAGGAGAGGGAAAAAAAGAGGGACCATCAAAGAGTTTGTGTCAGTCTTTTAAAAAAACCCATTTGTGATCACAAATGAAACACTTCCCTTCTCTTAACGCGTAGCTTGCTTGGTTTTATTACCAACCACGCAAAGCTAGACCCTGTCAAAAGAAGCGCTGTGTGGAGGGTCCCCGCTTTCCATTAAAATAATTTCAAAAAGCTTTTTTTCCCCTCCCCTGAAAGAACCCATTTTGCAAGATGATTTAGCTCAAAATCTGCTGGGAGTAACCCTTGGCATAAAGTCAGATTGTGTTGGAGTTAGGCCTAAATTCATACATCAATTATTTACTGTCGACGCCGATTGTATAAGTGTAGAAAATTACTAGGAATGATATTTTCTCTCAGGCAGAAAAAATGTGATACAGCGGACCCACCCCTCCTAATGTGCCGCCCACTGTCCGGGCCCAGAATTATTTATGCATTAGAAAACAGTGCGCCAGGGCAAAGGGGAAAAGACAGGGAGAGACAGACACATTATTTTAAACCTTTCATAACACCCATAAATATTTCATAACAAATAAATAAAGAATGTCGGGCCGTGTGGAGACAGCTGTAGAGGCACGGTTCAGTGCTCCGCCAGGCTCCGGGGACCCCGCGCTTAGCCTCGGTTAAGCCCCCATTTCTTTTTAATCATCCACTTAGTGCATTATGGGTAAGGGCTCTGCAGGTGAGCGGGAATGCTGAAGGTTACAGAGAGAGAATGCCACTTTCCATGGGAACCAGTGTTTTCCTTTCCCGTTTAATCTTTCAGACAGACACACAGGAAGGGAGCCTTTTACGGTCTATAGCTCTATCAGGGGATCTTGCTTTGGGTTTTCACGCTGCCCCCTGTGGCACTGCGGGTTTCCTTAATAAGAAGTACTGACTTGGCAGCACATACTGTCCACTTCAGGGAGCAACAGCAAGTGAAGGTTGAGGCTCTGTGCAAGGATGACTGTGCTGAAGGTGCCCCTCCTGCCTTACAGAGGTTTGAACCTATGGTGACACATGGTGGCCAAAAAGTAAAAATAAAAACTAAAGAGAAATGAAGAAAGGAGAAAGAAAGGACAGTACACGGACCTCAAGAGCAGCACAGTCTCTTGTAATGGGTGTGTGGCTGGCCGATGCGCTCTGGCCGCATCACCCCACACCTGTAGCATGCGCATTGTTCACCAGGGAACAGAGGCCTGGAAGGTTGGCCACACTGCTCACACATGCACGTGCTGTGCACTCTGTTCACCACAGAGCAGAAGTGTGGTGTTCAAATATACAGAGAGGAAGTGTCCTGTGAGTCTGGCATCAAAGGTCTTGAAAGGGCCTTCGGTCGTAGGCAACGTGCATGGCCACCCTTAGGAGAAAAGCCTGTGGGTTGTGGCCTCCCTCTTTCTATCCTCAGTGCAGGTAATGGTTAGGCAGGTGTTTACACAGTTCATCTCAGGTACAGTGGCTGGTCAGGTGGCTCTACTGTGACCACTCAGCATCTGACTGACCAGGGCAGAGCTCCAGGATGATTTCTCAGGTTTCTGTCCTAGAATGAATCTTACTCAGTGGCCTCTTGATCACAGGCATGAACGAATTTCAGTGACATGTACCAGAGCCCCTTTCTGTTGTGACGCAGGCATGCCAGGATGCAGGTGTGCTGGGCCACAGGTGTGCTGGGCTGCAGTTACACTGGGATCTCAAGTACCTCAAGTACAGGTGCTCTGTGCTCCAGGTGTCCTGAGCTGCAGGTGTGCTATGCTTCAGGTGCTCTGAGATATAAATGCACTGGCTCTAAGTGTACTTGACCCCATGTATTCTCTGTTCCAGGTGTGCTGGGTTGCAGGTACAGTAGGACCTAAGTATGCTTGAACCTAGGTGCTAAGTGTTCTAGGTGTGCTTTGCTCCAAGTATGCTGGACTGCAGGTGCTCTGTGCTCCAGGTGCTCTGGGCTATGAATGCACTGGCTCTAAGTGTAGTTGACTACATGCACTCTCTGCTCCAGGTGTGCTGGGTTGCAGATACAGTAGGATCTAATTGTGATTGAACCTAGGTGCTAAGTGTTCTAGGTGTGCTTTGCTCCGACTATGCTGTACTGCAGGTGTGCTGGCATCCAGGTGTCTTGGGCTACAGGCACAGTTGGCTCTGAGTGTGCTTGACTACATGTGTTTTGAACTCTAGTTGTTCTGGGCTGCAGGTGCGTTGGGCTGGAACATATATGGCTGGGTCAGTGTCAGCCAGGTGACAGGTTTCAATCAGATGGCCTGCACATTACTAGGCCTTTCCTAGTCCCTTAGGTATTGGTTGGCCTGTGATTTCAGGTCTGTGGAAGCTGTCTCTGCATAGGGTCTAAACCCAGGTTTAGTAAACACAAAGAACAGGGCAGGGTCATTCTGAAGACCAGGTCATGGAGATCTCGCTGCCGGACACTGACATGCGGTTTCCCTTAGCTACAGGGGAAAGACCCTGCTGGACGGTCTTTCCACAAGACTGCTCTCGGGGACCTTTAAACTCCTCTGCATTGAAAACTGAGTGTCTCTGTTCCCAGGGGACGATCAGGCAAAACTTTTTAGAAGTGAGTTAGTCACAAGACTAGGCTTCATTTAGATTTATGGCCTTAAAGAGCTGGCACATGGTTCCCTCCCCTCCCCTACCTCTCTGCTCTTGAGAACACAGAGTAGATGGACACCAGAAGACCTGGAAGCCTATCCAGTTGCCATTGATCTCAGCTCCAGACCCCTGGGAATCCAGCTTGTCGTTTACGAGTGGTCCTACCCTCTGCGGAGTGCTTGTCACAGCAACCCTGGTTACAGAGCAGGCCTGAGAGTGGCTGCTCCCTGGGGCATGCTCTGCAGTGGGAAGGTCTGGAGTCCCGGGCCTCAGATAGAGGTCCTCAGCTGGCTTCAGATTTCAGGGCTCTTCCTCTGTCCTGAGTCCTCCTCACTGACCAAAGACCAATGTGCTGTATTCCTAGAACCAAATCCCAGCTTCGGGCAGATTTTTAAAACTGCCAGTATCTCTCCCTTGGTGTACACACAGCATCTCTCCCAGAGATGATTGGCCCACCTCTCAGCAGTATCCAGGCCTCCACTCTGGGACTTCAGGGTGAAGAGTCCTGTGAAAACTCCTGTACTGAGTCATAGCTTGAAGTTTTAATAAACCTCTCATTACTTTTTAAACATCAGAGGATATAATAAAGATCTCAAATAACCTGCTAAATATTTATCTCATTAATACTTAAGTACGCATTTGTTTCTTACTAATTATTGAGTGTGTTGCTGGAGTTTCTTTACTGTCTCTCATCAGCAGTTGACATCAGCATATGAGACACAGGCATCTTGACCTCCTGTCTCCAGCCCTGGAGTAAACACTACATCCCTTCTCTCTTTCACTATCACTGACATTAAAGACTGATGTCCTGCATGCAACATACCTCCCCAAAACACTGAGGTTGGGGAAGTCCCTTGCCAGTTGTCAGGACTCCTGACTATTTTTCACACTCTCACTCCCAAAAAGAGAATTTACTGAGCTCCACCTGAGAGACACAAACACAGGAGGATTTCCGCATGTTGTGAATGTAAGGAAAGGGGAGCATTGGGAGAGAAAAGGCAGTGACAAAAAGGACACTTGACCAGGTTCCCAGTTCACCTGGAAAATGCGAGGTTTGCATGTGAGCCACAGGGTAGACTCCTTGCCAAGCTGTCCGCTGGCTGCACTTCCTGCTACAGCCTGATTTCTGTTTCAGAGCGCCCCTGTCTGCTATCATTTCCAGATCACCTTTTCCTGAGCAACCGTTTCAGTCACACAAAGGCGAAGGAAGCTGAGGTTTGCTTTGTTGATATGCGATGCGAACTGTTTCTAATAGGAGACAGTACTTTCAGATGAATGTTCCAGAGAGACTGAAAATTTGGAAGTTTGGTGTGTGAGGACTTAGGGTTTTCCCAGGACCTCTTGTTATATTAGCAGGATTTGGTAATAGTTTTAGAAGGAATCCATCTGTTTTTATTTGCATGTCCATGTGTATGACTATATCTTGTGACTGTCTTGATATTTCTTTTAGAACAAAACAGAGCCCAGAAGTTTCCATATCTAAAGTGTTTGCTTGTGGTTCCTCCTGGAGACCTGTGCAGCTGTCCTGGGCTGGATCCAAGAGCCTCTGGATGAACTTGTCCCATGACAATGACTCTGAGAATCCCAAGGAACAGAGGCTGGGAAATGCTGGTTCCACAGTCACTCACTAGCAATGAATAGTGATTTTTCCATGGCCTTTCCTCCTGGGGCTTGGTAGATTTGTGCCTTGTAGGGGCAAACAGATGCCCATCCAGGTGAGTTGTCCTGGGTACCCCCAGAGAAACCAAACAAGCCAGGGCACACAGAGCATTCTTCGCTGCCATCCACCCACATGTTGCTGGAGGCTAGGCTTCCAAGGACTACAGGGACGTCAGAGTACAGAGACGTTGCTGTCGTTGCAATAACAGAAAACTAGACACAGTGAAATCAGGGAATTACCTTTATCTGTGTGAGAACTGAGGGTTCCAGGCAAACTGCTACTGTGAAATCTATAAGGAGGGAAACCCAGGAAACCACAGTCAGATCAGCTCACCAGTGGGCAGGCATTGGCCATGCCAACCCCAGCTCCACGAACCTCACTGCCAGAAACTCCACTGAGCTCTCCTGATGAGACTGCAGGAGGACCTTCACAGTATAACTGGGATGGGAAGAAGAGAGGACTTTAAGTACTGTGACGCCAGCCTAGAGGTCATGCCATGACAAAAGTATGTCCTGGCTATTTTAGGACTATGGATAGCTCTCTTCCACAGGCTTCCTGAACCTTTGAAGGACAGAAGAGGAGTAAGAGGGGACTAAATACATGTCATGTGTTGGTACTCTATTAGTCCCCAGCAACCGACATCTGCCTTCTCCATACTCTCCAGTCTTCTACCACCTGAGGGAAGCCTAGTACAGCAAGAGAGGACCACCAGAAGGTGCTGAACACAGGATGTCAGATGAAAAGCTCCTAAGGGAGGCCAATGCCGAGAGGAGAAAGAAGAGCAGACACAAAGAATACAGAGCACCACAGCTAAAGCCACTAGGTTAATTGATTAATTTAAAAAGAAATAAATAAATATGCTATATTTAAAAAAAATAATAAGGCTTCAAACCAAGACCCACATTTCCCTCACCACAGTCCTGCTCACCTCAGATTGAGAACACATAAAGTTGTAAACAGAAAACCAGAAGGCGGGCGAAAATGCAGACGAGACAACCTGAAGGACAGAGCTAACCTGGGCAGCAGACTCCGCGATGGCAGCAGCACCAAGGATGGAGAGCAGGTGAGGATGGGTAGCAAGATGGCGGGAGATGCAGGGGGGAGAGGCAGAATCCAGTCACACAGGCATTGTGAGCAAAGGCTAGGGGCTCAGACTCAGATGAGGCTGCCGAAAAAGCGCTAAGAAATGAAAGGTGCCCATCATGGCACCAGCACCTCCAGCAGCCGAGAGCAACCATGAGTTGAAGATGAACTGGAAAGAGAAAGCAGAGTAGAATAGATCTCTGAAATAAGCTCAGGGCGAACTTCCTATTTCAGTGACAGCTAACACCAAAAGGCGGCAGTTACAGGAGTAAGGAGACAGAACACAAGACATTTGCATAGTGTTTCCAAGCTGCAGAGAGCCAATGACAACAAAAAAAGATGTGGTTAAAGCCACAGGGAAAACACCTCACCCTCAAAGACCAAGGGGAAGAATCAGAGAAGTGGGAATCTTATCAGACTCCCCACAAGCAAGAAATAAGCAGAATGCAAGATTGTAATTGTTAGCAGAAAAATCTTATACATGTTTAGTTAGTGAGATTAGCCTTTAAATGAGAAAGAATACAAATTTTTTTCTCAAACACACAAAAAATAAAGTCTCCAAAGAAATGTATCACTAGTGGATCTGTCCTCCAAGAAATAGTCATGGAGGGTGAGAGCGCTTCAGGACCCTCTTCCCTCAGGATCTTGTATGTGCATGGAAGGGACCCATATTGTCTGTAACTGGGCTTGGACTAGACCAAAGAGACACTGTGAACTCAGTGGCAACAATTGATTTTTTTAATGGGGGCTTTATACATTAAGAGAGGCAATAAACATCATAAAACATTTTTATTTAAATCACAGGAGTCAGAAATAAAAGTCTCTAGAAAATGGCCACAAATACAATTCATTTGAACTCAACTAAGCTGTAATCATTTCGAATCTATTGTCCCAAATGTCACAGAGAAAAAAAACCAGAAGAGTTCAGTGAGATCAGAAAACAAGACTTGGCTTCATGCTGTTCTGTAAAATCTGTGTTGACGATGGAGACATGAATGACCTTGTGGAGATGGCTGGAGAAAGACCCTGCGTGCTCATATGGATTCCAAAGAACTGAGAGAGCAGCAGCAAGTTCAGCAGAAAGACAAGGAGTACAGGTGAAGTGAGCTGCATCACACATGGTTGAGGGCTCAACTTTACAAGATGGCATGATTCTACAGGACTATGCCCAGATAGCCTGGCAAAGTATGGGAGCTGGAAATCTGAAAAAAAAAATCCCACTTTTAAAGCTAGGACCTCAGCAACCTGGCAGCCATTGGTAGGGCAAGAACACAGGCAAGCTATAAAAATGTTGTCAACTGGATAACACTATCAATGAGCCTTATTGAATGAATGTCTCAGAACATTCCATCTACCAGCAGCAAGACTCTCTCTTCTTAAGCTCGGATGGAACATTCTCCAAGAATGGCAGCATTCTGGCCAACATGGCAACTAACCCATCCCAAATAGTGGAAGTCACAGGGGATGTGTTCTCAGATGACAGTACAATTGAAAGGGGGAAAAGTTCCAAATACTTAGAAATTATGTCCTATGAATTGTTTTAGCTAACATACAAAATAATGTTTCCCTATGACAATTTCAGACACATGTCATTGTACCTTGCTCTGATTTGCTCAACACTCTCCCGAGTCCATCTCCTTGAGGGTTTGAATAATACATGGGCAACAGACCCTCATGATAAATGTGCAGCTATAATGAAGTGAAAATGAAAACACAACAGCCATCGTTAAGAGCTGTAGAGAAGCAGGGCTTAGAGAAACATTTGCAGGAATAGAGCCGTGTGGTAGAAGAAATTAAAATCAGTGTTCTTAGCTTCCACCTCAGCAAAGTCAAAGAAGAGCCACAGGAGCTTAAAAGAAGCTGAATCAAGGGGGCAACTGAATGAGGGCAGAAAGTTAGAAGAACAGGAAACTCCAAGACACGAAACTGAATGATTTATAAACCACCTCACAAATCTCATCTAGGAAGCAATACAAAAAGAAATTTGTAAGATCATTCGTGTCTCTGCATCTATCTAGTGAATGGCTTGTGACTCAGTAAGTGTCCTAGCAGAAACCACAAGGTCCATTGATGTCAACAATGGATCTTTCCAAACATTTGAGGAAAGGTAATGTTCGCGCTTCACAGCTTTCCAGGAGCTTTGAACAGAAGATAGTATTTTCTAGCTCATTCTGCAGCACCAATCCTCTTCACAAATGCGGGCAGAACTTCAGGAAGGAGAACTACAAAACACTGCTTACCATGAAACAGATGAAAAAGTCCTAAATTGTTGAAATATCAGCCAGTGAAAACCAATAATGTGTAAAGATAGTTAGATACCAAAACCATGAAGATTCGTTCCCAGTATGCAAATTTGTCTCAACATTTTAAAATGTGAACTTAGGTATAAGTAGGCTAAAAAGATAACTATATTATTCACCAAAAGGAATCATATAAATTTGGACATAAAACCATTTGACAAATTCCAGTGCTAATGCAAAGAAGAAAAAAAAGAAAACAAACCTCATTGCAGCAAAAGATTAAGATAATTTTCCACAGTTTGATTTTTTTTATTCATAAAAGGCACACAGTTAAAATTATCCTAAAAAGAATAAAAACTTGACACTTTCCTTCTAAGACCAAGGTAAGCATTGTATTATATGTTATTTTATCATGCAAATAAATGAATAGAAAGAAAGATCTAGCTTTCTTTCACCCCTCCCTAAAGAAAAACTAACCTAAGTAAAAGACAAACCATGGAGACTGAGGGAAAAGGAATGTTTCTGATCATTGGCCATGATGTGATAACTCATTTAGAAAATCTACAATAAAATCTACAATAAAAAACTAGAAACAGCCTAGATGACCCTCAACTGAGGAATGGATAAAGAAACTGTGCTACATTTACACAATGGAATACTACTCAGCTATTAAAAACAAAGAAATCATAAAAAATTTCAAGCAAATGGATACAACTAGAAAAGATAATCCAGTGTGAGGTAACCCAGACTGATCCAGAAAGACACGCATGGTATGCATTCACTTATAAGTGGATTTTACCCATATAGTACAGGATAAACATACTACTATGCTCAGACCCAAAGAAGATAAGCAACAAGGAGGATCCAAAAGAAGATGCTTAAATCTCACTCAGAAGAAGAAATAGAATATATACAGGTATTGGTTGAAGAGAGGGAACAAAGAAGGAGAGGGAGTACAGAGAGATATGAGGGTGGAGATCAGACCAGAAGACAGCTGGAGTGGGAGGACAGAAGGCCTATAGAGAAAAGAGAAACTGCAGTCAGGGTCATCTCTGTACCAAGCTGGAGACCTAAGTCAGGGTAGGCTCTTGAGAGGATAGTGGAGAGACTCTAGTGAGACTTCTGGTAGCAGGGGGCATGGAGACTCTAACAAGACAACTCTCCTAATAGAGGGAAGGGAATGCCAACCCACCCACAAAAAATGTAACCCAAAATTTACCCTGCCTACAGGATGTGTAGGGAGAAAGATAGAGCAGAGATTGAGGGAATGTCCTACCAATGCCTGGGCCAACCCAAGACCCAACCCAAGGAAGAAATCTAACCCCTGACACTATTAGCGATACTTTGCTATTTTTGCAGACAGGAGCCTAGCAGAGTGGTCTTCTGAGAGGTTCCACCTAGCAGCACCTTGAAACAGATGCTGAGACTCACAGGCAAATGTTGAGCAATACATAGGGAGTTTTGTGGAAAAGTTGGGGGGAGGCAGGAGAAAAAGACCTGGAGGGGACAGGAGCGTAACAAGAAGATCAACAGAGCTAACTAACCAGGGCCCAGATGGGCATGCTGAGACTAAAGCACCAACCAAGGACCTTGCATGGAGTGGACCTAGGCCTCCTACACAGATGTAGCCGATGGGCAGCTCAGGCTTTATGTGGGTCCCCTAGTAAGGGGAGTGGGAGCTATCTTTGACATGGACTCTCTTGCTAGCTTTTTGATCACTTTTCCCTGGAGGCAGAGCCTCACCAGGCCACAGGGGAAGAGGACATATTCAGTCCTGATACAACTCAATGATCTGGGGTGGATGGGAAAGGGGGACTCCCCTTTTCTGAGTAATAGGTGATCAGGAAGGAGGAGATGGGAGATGGAGGGAGGGTGGGACTGGGAGGTGAGGAGGAATGGGGCTATGGCCAGGATGTAAAGTGAATAAAGGTTTTTTTAAGTTAGAAGCATGAAAACATAAGTAATATATAAGACTATGATAAGAGAAATAATAAAATATACTTTGAAATGTGAAAAAAATCTGAAGTTAACCAGGTGCAGTGGCATACTCCTGTAATTCCAGCACTCAGGGAGGCAGTGTTCAAGGTCTAGAAGGTGAGTCCAGGATAGCCAAAGCTACACAGAGAACCCTGTCTTGAAAAACAAAACAAAACAACAACAGCAACAAAAATCTGAAGTTAACAAATGAATTTTACAAAGTTGTAAGATAGATAGTTAACAGACAGAATCTAATCACTATCTCCTATTACAGAAAACACACTGAAATTTAAGGCATAAAGTATGTCTGCTTGTCATGGCACTGAACAAGGGACATAACTAGTTACAAACCCAAGCAAGTACACAGAGGCCCTGAAAGCTACATCAGAAAGAATAGAGGCCAAGCAAGAGCAAACAAATGGAGAGCTACTCCATGTTTCTGGCTAAGAACATTCAATAATGTTTAACACCACTTTCTTGCCTGGATGGAGGGTCTCTACAGCATCCCAGCAAGGGATTTCAGAGAACAACGCTGATTCTAAATGTATATATAAGACAGACATTCTAAAACAGACAAATTGCATTGAAGAAGAGTAGAGTCGGCCACAATTGCAGGTGTTAAATATAGGAGAGAGCGGCGTCAAACGCACACACCAAAAGGATTACCTCATCTTCAACCAACCAGCAATGTGGAGAACCAATGAGCCTTTTCTACCAACGGGACTAGAAAAATAGTTCTGTGTGCACAAAGCACACCGTGGTGGAGACTGTGACCCTTCCAGACTTACCAACTCAAGCTGGGACACATTTCTGGATATAAGATGTGAAACAATACAACTTCCTGACAAAAAAAATGTAGAATCCTGGGTCTGGTGGTAATTTGTTAAACACAACACTGATAACCAATCCACCAAAGAAAAGAAGCGTATATGTTCTGCTTTGTTGTATCTTGCTTTCCTGTCTCTATGCAGACGTCTCTGATAAAAGCAACTCAGGAGGAAATGGTTAATTTGCCTGACACTTCCAGGTCACACTCTTATCATTGAGGTAACTCAAGGCAAGAACCTTCTGGCCCATGCTCAGTTAGGTTTCCCATGCAGCTCAGCCCCCCCCCCCCCTTCCTAGGGATGCTATTACAAAGACTGTGAGAAGAAACACTTCCTCTTTTGTCACTGCAAAACTGCAGATCTGAACAAGACAGAATGGTGCATGCAGTGTGCACTCATTAAAGTGGCTGAGTGAGAAATGTACTACTGTAGAATTAGCACGGGCAGGGGAGGAGGAGCTGAACAGATGAACCCGCAGGAAGGCTATGTTTAACTTATCAATAGCAGAAACACATTGCTTGTGGTTCTAGTGGTTTGGTAGGTCCAGGATCAGGACACCTGCAGTGTTCCCAGGAAGGTTTTCAGGACATGAGACTGTTTCTTCTGATACCATCATGGTGAATGAAAGTCATTATGTACTGGTGAAAACCCACAGAACTTCACAAAGCTCAGTAAATACCAATTGATTCAAACTTTTTAAAAACATCTATTTAATTGTGATTGGAACAGAATTTTTATCTCTAGTAATGTCCCCCCAAAAAAGATTACATAGTTCCATTAGGAGAAAGACGTTACAGAGCTCTCCACTGAGGCACTAGCCTTCATTAGAGTTAAGGTGATGAGACACCGTGACCAAAAGTAAGTTGGGAAGGAAAGGGTTTGTTCAGATTACACTTCCACCTTGCTGTTCATCAATCATCAAAGGAAGTCAGGACAGGAACTCAAGCATGGCAGGAACCTGGAGCCAGGAGCTGAGACCATGGAGGGGTGCTGCTTACTGCCTTGCTCATTGTGGTTTGCTTAGCCTGTTTTCTTATACAACCACCAGCCCAGGTATGGCACTAGCCACAATGGGCTGAGCCCTCCCACACCAATCACTAACTGAGACAATGCCCTAGAAGCTTATATGTAGCCCAGTTTTTATGGAAGCATTTTCTCAACTGAGGCTCCTTCCTTTCTGATGAATATAGTTTGTGTCAAGTTGACATAGTAACAGCCATCATAAGCACATTTTATAAACACCCGAAGAGTGGTTCTCAAAATTCTGCACAGGGGCATTAGTTCAGTTCCTATGACTATTTTAAAAATACCTGAGATAATCAATTTTAAAAGGTTAAAGGTTCATCCTGTCCCATAGATTTGGGGTCTTGTGATCAGGTGGCTGCTACATCGTAGTGTGGTTAAAGAGGGCATGGCAGGGGAGACCCATTTACCTGCTGACTGGGAGTGAGGGAGCAAGTGGGATTGGAGTTCTACATTGCACCTCAAAAGCATGCATCCAATGACCTAAGATTCCCCCAAACCCCCACCTGTTACATTTTCTACTAGCACTGCATGTGAGTACCAATTCTTTGAATGGTTTGGGCTATGAGGGCTACCTGATACCTAAAATATAGCAGGAAAAGTATGTGGAAGAAAGGGAACATTGGGGAGAGAAAAGAAGGGAGAGATGAAAGAAGCAGAAGGAGGGAGGGCAAAAAGGAGGAAGGGAGGGAGAAAAGGAAGAGTGTGGATTGTCAGGAACAAGTGGAGCTAAGCTGAACTCAGCCAAACTGAATCCCTGCTAGGTAAAACATAGGTAATTGGCACTCACTGGGACAGTTCAAGAATCCGTTCTCTATAATGCATAATCGTTGGTGTCATATAACACAAAATGGGTAAATGGGGAGAAAATACAAACTGACACTAAATGTGGCAGACATTGGAACAACAAGTGTGCAACTACAAGCTGTCACCATGCTCTTTCTTATTCTCAGCTGGCCCCAGGACCAGAGGGTAATATACAGCACCACTGTGTGCCATACTGCTGAGCCAGGAGCATTATAGCTGCAATTCCAGAGGCTTTGCTCAGGCACAGCTCCTCCATGATAAGGTATAACGCCTGCTCAGTCCAGAAGAATAGTAAGAAGAAAAGCTGAAAAGCAAACAGTAGGAAGACGAAGGGGAGTCCAGTGTTCTATGTGTCAAAGACAGGGCAATGGTGGGAAGCTCGTCAGGACACTCCACTCATGCCTTTGACACAAAGTCACAAGTGCCCCTAACAGGACCTGTCCTGAGACTCAGAGGCTACCACAGAGCAGGGCTCCACCTGAGAGCAGACTGACCAGTCTGCTTTCATGGGCACCCTTGCTAGAAGCCTCCCTTGCTGGAGCTTGGAGCAGCCTCACATCCAGGCACATGAGTTAATAGCTGCATGGGATACATCCAGGGTAGCAGAGAAGAAAAAGACAAAGGGATCCAATGACTGGTCATCTTCAAACTCAACTGGCATCTAACGCGATGGGGATCGACCAGCCATCATCCACTATAGTTCACTTTGCATAGAAGGAGGCTTATGAGGTCCTGAGGCAGAGACTAAGAGAGAAATTAAAGTGTATGTATCCCTTGGGCAAACCCTACAGTGGGAACATGTGGGCAGTGGTAGGTGAGGGGTGGGCTTTCCAGAATGCAGATGCCCTCAGCACATGTCACAGGAGGAGTTGGCATGGATTTCTCCTTAAGCATCTTAACAGGCAGAAGCCTCTCATCTCTAGCCAGTTTTTTGGGTCTGTGCAGTGGTATAATGAACATTATTAAGAAGACTAAAGCATTCTGATATATATACCCCACTGCAGGAGAAGTGGGACCTAGGAGGTCAGTGACCACAGGACTCATTAGTTCTCTAAGTACTGGGGAGTGCTGAGTCTCAGCCATCTGCCCTCAGGTCTCAGAGGCCCGAAAACACCCAGAGAACACCATCTTCCACTTGTTTATCATGGCTGCCCAGAACCCAGCAAAGCCTCCCTCATCAGAGGCCATGTCTGAGAGCACATGCTTCTCCTAGTTCTTTTTCCTCTTGTTCTTTCCCTCAGCAAGTAAGGTGAGAGGTACAGACCAGAATCTAAGGCCACCTTGGTCAATTTCACAGTGACTTCTGTAGGAAGGAGGCTGGGCCAGAAGCACCGGAAGGCAGCCTGGGTTTGCCACTTGGCAGTTCCATTACCACTTATAATACAAAATGGGCCAAATCTGGGGGTGCGATTGGATTGGCAGGTACCCTAGGAGCTGCCAGAAGCTGAGAACTGGTCCAGTCAGTTTCTGCACCATCCCCTGAATTGATTCCAAAATGACAGTTCATTGTGGCACTTAAGTCATGCACACATACCTACAATTCCAGCAATGCCAAAATACACCCTGTCAATGGCCAAATACACTTTATTATGTTCTCTTTTATGGCAAAGGAATAAACTATCCGGAAAGAGCCCAATTTAGTCACCCATGAGCAAAGACACAGGCTTTCTTTAGACATGGAGGTGTGCACATCCCTTGGACCTCTGGCTGTGGCTATGCACAATTACCTAATAGAGAGGTCACATGACTTGTTCCGTGTAGTCTAAAGCATCATGGATGAAAAGCCCATGAAGTTGAGAGCACTCAAGCAATCATGAAAGTTTTCAGTCCAACAATCCCATTCGCCAAAAATGAACCAAGTTGTTCTATTTGATTCCCCAGCCAATTATAGCTCTCAAGCACTGAGCATCGACAGTTGTGATGGCTTGATCTCAAATAGATCCTGAAGCTGGTTGGCAGGCATCCTAGCCAATCAGTGAGCTCCAGGTTCAGTGAGAGACCCTAAATAAAAAAAATCACTGGAACTTAGATACCCAATGTTTACCTCTGACCCCCACATGCCTATACACTTAAGTATGGTGGACACCTTTTTACTTATATGCATATATGCACACACATACATATGCACACATGCATACACACACACACACACACACACACACACACACACACACACACACACACACACACACACATATATATATATATATATATATATATATATATATATATATATATATATATATACACATATCTTTGTCTGACTTTATACATAGAGGCACAGGGAAGCCTGTGTGTGAAGCTGTGAAGGTCAAGGTTGTGTTGCATTGGAGACCCTAAGAGGTTAGATATGCCAGAGCCGTGCAATACCTGCTGAGGGGAGCTGCTAACAGGGAGTGCAACCAGCCCAAGCAAAATAAGTGCGCTGCAGTCAATAGAGCTGAAAGGAGTTGGAGATCTGAAGAGTATTTTGACATCAGACATGGAAATGCAGGGTTTGGAGTTTGCCCACCTGGTTTTCAGTCTTGCTCTGGTCCAGTACTTCTTCACTATGCTCCCTTACCTACATTTTAAAACAGTAATGTACATCCTGTGCATAGGTTGGAACTATGTGAGGTTTTTTATTTTGATATTATAAGGTATTACAGTTAAGAGATTGCATGAATCTCAGAAGAGACTTTGAACTTTGGACTTTTAAATGTTGCTGAGTCTGTGATAGACTGTGGAGACTTTTGAAGTTGGGCTAAATGTACTTTTCATTATGTTATGACAACAAGCCTATGGAAGGCAGGGAATGGAATGTGGTGGTTTGAATAGGTTTGCCCACCTCCATAGACTCGTATGTTTGAATGTGTGGCCCAAGAGGAATGTCATGGTTAGCTGTGGCCGTGTTAGGGGAAGTGTGCCACTGTGAGGGTGGGCTTTGAGGTCTCCTATGTTCAAGCTACACACAGTGTGGCACCCAGTCTCCTTCTGTTGCCTGCAGTTCAAGATGTAGGACTCTTAGCTCCTTCTCCAGCACCGTGTCTGCCTGCACCCTTCCTTGTTTCCCACCATGATGATATTGGACTAAGCCTCTGAAACTGTAAGCCATCTGCAATTAAATGTTTCCTTTTTTATAAGAGTTGCCCCGGTCATGGCGTCTCACAGCAATGGAAACCCTAAGACACCTACTTTACACGCTTTCTAATTAAAGCACATACTTCCAAATCACTGCCATTGAAAACTAAATCAACTGGGATATCTTGACCCCCCCCCCCCGCACCCCTAAGTTCAGGGAATGTAATGGTCGAGAGTGGGTGGGAAGAACATGACAGCTAAGTATGGGGAAGGTGTGCAATGAAAAGACATAGCTATACACTCGCTGCAACTATGGTTATCCACACAAGACATTTCACAGCATTGAGTCTGCCTGCATTTTATCATGGGGAGGGGATAGACTCATAAGGCCACACCCCTCTTTCAGGGGCCATAGGCAATCAACAGTTGTTGGGGAATAGGTGTTTTTCTTCAATGATACAGCCATGCATAAAGTTGACTTTGTTCCACTGAGTATCATTCCACCCTCACTCATGCAAGAAACTGTAACTAAACGTAGTGGACTCCTCCCAAAAAGAAGAATATGAGGAACTTTGAAAAGAAGAAGGGAGAGAGAAATAAGCCACAAAAATAGCCCCCAAAGACTTATTATAGAAATGTCTATAAAACAATTAAAATTGGAAAATAAATTTATAATGGAAAATATGATAAAATATTTTAAATATTTAAAATCATACACACAAAAAAAGTTACCTATGGGGATTCTAGGTTCTGGTTGAGGAGGATGCCTGCTTAGTTCTGCATGCCTGTTTCACCTTTCAGAACATGATAACAAGAGATGACTTTGAGAAAATACCCACAAGACACACTTCAGTTGGACAAGGCTTCAGTGTGCCTGCAAAGGCTACCAGCCTGAGGGACACATGCTGTAAATCTGAGAAGGCTCATGTACTGCAGTGGCCAGACCAGGGGACTCAGATATACCCAGAAAGACAAGGTTTACCCTAATCACATGGCAATTACTAAGGCAGGAGTTTGGGTGACATACGGCAGGAAGTAAAGATGGAAATGACTTTAAGAATAGGATGGAGTCAGAGGATGACTCAGTTGCTCAAGCTAACCGGGCCTGTCCTGGCCCCAATTCTGTCCTCGATGTTGGGTAGATTCCAAGTTTTACCCCTTCCCACGATTGAAACCATGTGTGACATGCATAGGTATGAATACTGAAAGGCCCCCGAGTGAGTCAGAAAGCTGGAAAATACCAGGCTGCTCTCAGCCATGCCACCCTGAAGCCTGCTGTCAGCACTCTGCCACGTACTCCGCTGGCTCCTTCTCTGCATCTACCCCTGAATAGAGGACCTTGGAGAGCACACATAGAAATTACAGGAAAACCATGTGCTCAGAACAGCCAACAGGTTTGTCACAGGGTGGATACCAGGGACACAGAGTAACTAGCAGTTATTTGTACAAAGAATATTTAACTATTTGGAGTGTAAGAGAAACGCTTGTTTTGAGTCTCAGAGGTTCGTAACATCAATCTTTTATGAGACAATGTATTTCAGAGTGTATTCAAGCCCAGTTAGATTTCAGTTTGTTGAGAAACATTCCTCTCTCTCCTCAGTATTTTGTGTATAGCCTCCATACCTTCAGAGCACATGCTATAATTCTCTCTCTTTCCCTTTATCTCTTGTTTCTACAAGTCAGCTTGAATAAAGGAGCCATTATCAGCAGGCTCACAATGGGCTCACACATCCTCAGTCAAGACGTCCCACAGATGAAATATTGATCCATCCTCTGTAGGCAATAACAGTCCATAAAAGAACACATGGGAGTTAATGGGTCTGGCCACACAAGGTGCAGATGAGGCACTCAGCCACTCCAAGAGCCTGGGACATGGATCATAATCAAATCCCACAACTATAAACATCAACATTGTGTTTATGGTCATCTGTGGGAGATACGCTGAAAATTCATTTCACAAACCAGCATCAGGTAGGGGGACAGGACCCTTTGGCTTCTTCGGGGACTTCTGAGAATTAACCTTTAAGCTGCTGCCAGCCCTGGCCACTCTCTGTTCTGCAGAAGGAAATTAGGACCTGCAAAAGAATGGTGGTCCCAGAAAGAAAATAAAGGCACCTGCAGGCAGGGGAGGAAGAGGTGTGGCCACTGAGTGAGACTTGGGAGTCTGGCCATAGAGTGTGAGAACCAAGAAGCCTCACCATGTGGCTTCACCTCTCAAAAGGGCCACTTGGCCCATATGTGCCGAGGGCTGTGCCTTCTCCTGATGGATACACTAAGAAAGAGCATGAGATCTCAGTTTCCACACAGTGACTCCTTCTTCCCTGATGGGCTATGTGGTCTGTGAGAAAAGGCATTGAAATGAAGCTGTTGGCAATGCATTCCAAGGGCAAGACACTGACAGGAGCTAGCAAAGAGTTTAATTCGTTCTGGATCCGAGCCACATGCTATTTCAGGATTAAGCACACCTTACTAGCCTAGTTGTAATGTGCTAAGGAAGCTGTGCCTTCATGGGCTTGGGATGCAGCCTCCCTACAAATGCAAAAATGGTTGTGTTCAAGCCAGAGCTTCCAGTCTGGGAGGTGACAAGTATCTCTAGGATCCCAAGGGCGGCTGATGATAGGTAATTGGTAAATGGGATAAGTGGGTACATGGGTGGGTAATTAAATAGATGGATGAATAAATGAATGAATGAATGAATGGTCAGGTAGATGGATGGGCAGGTAGATAGGATTGGCATATGGGTAGATTAGTGTTTAGTAGAAGATACATAGATAGATAGATAGATAGATGGGAGTATATGTGTGGGCATTCATCCATGAATGGATGGGTAGGTGAATGAATGGATGGCTATATAGATATATGTGTGGATGGATGAGTAAATGTGTGGGTGGATGATACACAGGTAGATGGATGTAAAGATGGATAGGCAGATGGATGGATGGATGGATGGATGGATTGTGGGTGGGTAGACATATAGCTGGATATGCAGGTGGATGAGTGGATAGAAGTGTGTATAAATGCATAAGTAAGTGGATTAGTGGATGGATGCATGCATGCATCCATGGATTGATGGATGGATGGATGATTGAGTGAGCTGATCCTTGAGCCAATCAATACAACATATTCAAGTGTCTGAAGTTTCCTAGAACATTGGTCCACAGTATGGCTCCTCTCCCACTTCACATCTAAATAGATTACACACACACACACACACACACACACACACACACACACACACACACACACACACACACCAGGACCTAGGCCTCCCATACCTCCATCATAGTCTTCCAGCCTCCAGCACTGAGAGAAACATTTTCTGTGATTCTGAAGTTACCAGGCCTGTGGTTTTGTCATAGTGGCCCAGCTAAGACAGGGTAGAAAGGGATGGGGTGTGAATGAATCAAAATGGACTGTGTAACTTTTGAGGCTTGTCGATGGACCTCAGGGCTCACACCCTCTGCTTTGTGCTGTCGGCTGAAACATGCCCCTCAAGAATCCACTAGGTTCTGACCCATCTGGATATAGGTCTGCAAGGAACTGAGTGACATTAAATGAAGTTTCTCATTTAATAGACAGTCAGCTGACCAAGTGTGCCCCCCTCTCATCCTGCAAGCATTCTGGCTCTTTCTGAAAGGACAGGGAGCTGCAGGCGATTGGACCTGGGTTTAGGAAGCAAACTGCTCCAGTGACTAGCCTCTGACTCTCCTGAGCTCTGTACAATGACATTTTACTGAATTTATGATCCATCCATCCTTCCCACAGAAGCCCTGGTCCCTTCTGCCCTGACCTTGCCATGTCAACACCCTGATAACTGTGGCAAGAAGACTAAGTGGGACCAGTGACTCCTGCTCGCCAAGTGGAGAAAGCTGTTCTTCGGGATCCCTGTGCCCACAAAATCGCAAGCATTGCCAGCCTTTCTGTGACTATCAATTTAAAGTTGGACACAAAAAAAGGCCATTTTTAAATTAATTTTTAATAATGTGTAATAATCTGAGTGGCTCTGGTCTGTGTGCAGAATTAGAATTCCTCTGATAGAAAAGGAATATTTGTGTGGAGTTTTATGAGCAAAGCTGACCTGAGGCTTCCTGAGGCTGATTGAGAAATCGCAGGCAATTTAACTCTTCCCTACCTGGTTCCCCATCCCCCCAAAAGAAAGTGTCCAGTAACTTTGCTTTTATTGTATAGACAACAGCTGAAGTGAGCAGGCTTCCAGACATTATAAAAAGAGCCTTGATATTAAACACAGATCTGGCTTTAAACTTCCAGAGACTGCAGGTCAACAGTGACAAATTTATTTCACCGGCAGGAGGTCAGTGGACTCCTAACAGCATCCTTGCATTCAGGAGTAGACAGCATTTCCTGGTCCCAGCAGTGAGTATGAGGCAAGTCTAATTCTTATTACAGGTGCACAAATCATGGACCCCTCAGATAAAGACCTTGATGAGATTGTCATGGGTTGATGAAGCTCTCCCCAACTCTAAGCCGCCCAACCAGAGTACCCTAATACTTGTTCATATCTGTGCCCTCTGCCATCTACAAAGTGTGTCATGGATGGCCTATCAATTATCAATAAGAACATTCACTAATGATTTCAATTGACTCAGGAGTCCTCACTCAATGCCTAGGGGACAACTTGGTAATAGAATGTTTCTAGGCTGCCAGGCTACAGGTTCTATTCCCTGAGCTTCAAATAAAATACAAAACCCAATATCCAAGAATTGGAGCTGGGAGATGGCTCTGCTCGTTACGTGCTTTCTGGACAAGCATGAGAAGCAGCGTGTAAATCTCAGAATCTGGTGAAAAGGCTGCATAGCTGCACCACAGGGAAGCCTGTGGAATCTGTGCAGGAGGGCACAGAAGCTAGCAAGGCCCCTTTGACATAGCCAGGCTGCCTCCCTAAGATGCAGGGCTAGTCCTCAGGCTCTCAATCCACTCCCGTGACCATTACAATATCAGGAGCAGAGTCTGCCTGACCAGGGTTCCTGGGACAAGAGACAGAGGAGAACCCATCCGTCTCCTGTCCTTCCTTGTGTTTCAGTGTTTCCTGAGCTCTCGCCTGCATAGCAGAGTCTAGTCTGAGCCTGGGAAAGTGACAGACAAACTCCAACAGAATCATCTGTGAATCTGCTGTTTAAAGTTGCAAAGCAGTAGGCTGCCACCAAGAAGGAAGCCAAGTGCCAAGTAAGAACACCACCAAGTAAAACAGACGGCACCATTGTAAAGCCCTACCCTCACTCACACTGAGCTTATCCCCTGCAGCTTATCCCCAACCCACGCTGGAAAAAGCTCTCTAGAGCTACAGGAATCATGGAAGGAAGAGGATACTGGGTGGGCCAGGCTGAAGGCAGAGGTAAATTCACAGGGGTGATGTGGTGGGAATTATCTTTAAGTGGAACCCATTGCTCAGCCTGCAGAGTAGTGATGTGTTGGTTACTTTCCCTTTTTCTGTAACAAAAATGTCCACTGAAATCACCTTAATGAATGAAGGGCTAATTTCAGTTTTAAGATATATGATGGGAGGAAAGTCAAAGTACAAGGCAGCTGGAAGCAGGGAGAGAGAGAGGGAGAGAGACAGACAGACAGAGACACAGAGACACAGAGAGACAGACAGAGACAGAGAGACAGAGAGACTCTATGTTTAGGGTTCATATTCCAATGTCAACTATCCCAATCTAGAGTCTCTAGAAGTTTATATCCTAGATGATTCTAGGTCTTGCCAAGTGGGCAATCAATATTAACCATTATAGGTAGGAAATGAGTGGTAGTAGGTCCACCCAGGCCTCAGAGCAGCTAGGAGAGGCTTCAGCAGAGCAGAGTGTGGGCATGAGGGACTAAGCTGCCCGCTTTGAAGATGTATGGCCTTCAGTGTAGAAGTAGCACCAGGCAGCCCTGTCAGAGGCAGCTGGGATCTCTCCTGACACCTCAGCGCTTCTTGGTCATGGCATTGGCTTTAACATTGGCCTTAGCATTGGCCTTGGCATTGGCCATGCATTGGCCTTGGCATTGGCCATGCATTGGCCTTAGCTTTGGCCTTGGCATTGACCTTAGCATTGGCCATGCATTGGCCTTAGCATTGGTCTTGGCACTGACCTTAGCATTGGCCATGCATTGGCCTTGGCATTGGCCATGCATTGGCCTTAGCATTGGCCTTGGCATTGACCTTAGCATTGGCCATGCATTGGCCTTGGTATTGGTTGGACCTGACTTGAGGCAGCCCTTTAGGTGCTTTGTGGATGCAGCACACCATAGAGGTGAGGGTTTGGGCAGGTGGCGTACAGTCAGCCTGTCAAGGGACAATCGCTTCTAGCTCATCTGAGACATGCTTATAGAGTCTTTGACATAGTTGCTGAGAAGGTTTTAGGGTCATTAGTTTAAATTTTTTTAAGTGAAAATAATAGACTCCAGTAAGCCTGGCATGAGAGAAGAGCCTTCCTCTGTAACCCCAATAGTACAGTGAACAGGCAATGAAAATGGATCTCAGGAGATGCAAACCCAACCAAGATTGTTGTCCACAAGCTTCTTTGATCATGGGACATCTGTGCCTCAGGTTCCCTCATCTTATGAGAAGCCACAGGCTTCACAAGAATAGGCTACCTCAAACTCCTTCCTTAAAAGGTCACTATCAGCACTGTGCATGGCCCTCTTACAATGTGCTTTTTAAAAACCAACTTATGCCAAAGAGGACCTCCTCCCCCACCATATGATCACAGCCTATCAAGTCTCATCCAGATAGCCTGCTCCACCTTCCTCTGAGTGCCATCAGGTCTCCCCACGAGGAGAAGTGGTCAAATAGGGGGCACCAGAGTTCATGTCAGAGTCAGTCCCTGCTTGCTCTCCACACAACTGCGGAGAGTGTGCTGTCCATTGGCTAGATCTGCCTAGGTTTACTGCATGGATTGTCCTTGGTTGATACAGTAGTTTGCGCACCACCCCCAGGTCCAGATCCACCTGCCTTGATGGTCCTCTTGTACAGTTTCAGGACCCACTGGGTCCTTCTATCTCCCTATTCTCCCAGATCGGTCACAGGCCTAGGGGAGGGGAATAGAGTGAAAGAGGGAGGGAGAGGGGAATGGGAAGATACAAGTGAGGGGATAACAATCGGGATGTAATCTGAATAAATTATTTAAATAAAGAAAAGAGAAAAAAAGATATTTTTCCTAAAAAAGAAAATCAACTTACAGACATAATGACAAAGATAACAAAGTCTAACAGAGCAACACGTGCATTATTACCAGATGCTACTGCCCTACATCAGAGGCCAGTTGTCACTGTATGACTGATGATGTGTTTTGAGTTTTGAGCTGGACGTAGCTGTGGGGGGTCTAAATGCCCAGAACAATGTCAGGCAAATCTCTTAATGTCTAAGGAAAGCTCCTTGCCTACACTATATTTCCCAGGCTGCAACTACAATGTCTTCTAGCCTTAAAAATTACATGGCCCGCTAAGCGAGATGGTGATCAACTTTAATCTTAGTGCTTTCAAGGCAGAGGCAAGCAGATCTCTCTGAGTCTCAGCCTGGCCTACATTATGTGTTTCAGGCCAGCTAGGACTACATAAGAAGACTCAGTCAAAAGAAAGAAGGGAGGAAGGAAGAGCTTTAGCCACAATGAAACAAAGCAAGGCCACAGAAGCAAACTGCTGTATGCACTCAGCCCTGCAAAGTATGAAATATTAAACAGATTTGATGCCTGCACACATATTTTAATTAAAATATTCAGCTAAATCTTTACTTCTAATATCAACTTATTAATTATAGTGAGAGGGGGAAACGCTCTTAAGAATCAAAGGGTCCCAGAAAGAAGTAAAGTGCTGATAAGACACAGGATCCAAGTGCTTCACGGAGAAGGAGACAGGTGTGAGAGCAGAATCCGTACTGTTCACTTCTCACAGCCTCCAGTTGTACTGTTGCCACTCTGAGGCTTTCCTGATGGGGAGAATTCCAGAGTCCCTCTGTGGGAGGGAGGGCTGTGATCTCAAACCCTCTTTAAGCAGAGTGCACCCCATCCCTTTGCAATGGTCCCTGGCTGTCCTATCTTCACTTCTTAGGGAGCAGAGCAAACAAGGCGGCTTCTACCCCTCCCAGGGCAGAGTTTGAGTCCCTGAAAAAAAAAAAGGTGGTAGGCTCCAGGAGGATGTGTGGGACAGAGCCACCTGCTGGCAGGGCCGGACAAGCTGCTGCCAGTCCTAGTGCTCAACACTAAAGGTTCAGCATTTGGGATTTGCCCCTGGCCAGGGGCGTATACACGCATACAGTATGAAGGTGTGCAGGTTGAGTTCCAGGCACAGCCCAGCCAGATCCACTCTGCAGCTTCCTCTCTGGAACCAGCACACCAGTCACGGATCGAATCCACTGAGAGGTGAGGAGAGGCCATTGTGAGGAACTGGGACCCCTGTTTTCCTTTCTGTGGTTTGATGTTTGCTGAGTCAGCTGTGCTTTCAGGATGAGGCACTAAGGCTTAGAGATTTATTCTGTGAGTGCAAACCTCACTGACCGTCCTGAAACCTTAGTCTTGGGGAAAGCGAGGTGGGCGCTGGGCAACAGGGCTGGAGTCTACCCAGGTGTGGGAGAAGGTGATCTGCTCCAGGCTTCCTTACTTACTCCACTCAGCGTCCCACTCAATCTGCCAGCCAGCACAACACAGGACACCGACTGCTTCTGGACATCCTTGCTGACTTGCTGTCACATCAACAGCAAATGTACCTGGGAACTCTACTAGGATGGCAGAACTATGTGCCATATGTGTTTGTCCCTGAGCTCATGTGTTCCTTGTGTGAATGGCACATAACTTGTTTTGTAATGTACAGCAGAGACTGGATTCCAGAACCCAGTGACAGCAATGGTTCTTCCTATGACCTGGGTACACACATAGGCATGGCCTGGACATGAGGGGAGGGTTGTGCTATGTCTTGTCTCTGAAGGGCTTCCTCCCAGAGACAGGTGGCTCCTGGCTGTATGGTCTACTCTGCTGTTAGGTGGTGGTCAGCCTGTGCGTTTGGGAGGGGAGAGGCAAATTCTTCAGGCTTTAGGATGATCCTCCTGGCAGGCTCCCGGAAGCCATTGACTTCCAGGGAATAAGTGTATATCATGGCACCGGGCTTTTAGGGCTCCTGGAGTGGAGACCCAAGCCTCTCTTCAGCAGCAGGGACCCCCAGCTGCCACCTCAAGTCCAGTGGTTGGAATGCATTCTTAGATAACCGCTAAGCAATGGTTCCCAAGGAAAACTAACAACAAAACAACTCACCACCCCACAGAGGTGCTGAGCGGTGAAAAGAGTGCCATTGGGAGCCGGCCCTGGCCCCTGAATAGACTTGTTAAGTACCATGGCTGATGGATGCTGCGTGGGAGGGAGGCCAGGCCAGCTGAGCTGAGCAGGATGGGCCCTTCCACGAGGTGGACTGAGAGCCAAGCTCGGCCCCCTCCGGTATTTTTCTCCATTTCTGCCATGCAAAGATAATCAGGTTTATGTAAAGTATGTGTGCTCTTTTGACAGCCCTGTCCCTCATTAATTCAATCACCCTCATCCCCATTGTTCCGAGAGTGTTTGAAATGCGGATGGGGACCCGCTCCTCTAATCCTGTCAATCACTGTTAGCATTTTCCCGCAGTTGCCATGGCTGGGGCCAAAGTTCATGAAAACACAGAATGAGAGCCAACAAAACAAGAATAAAGACTTATTTGAGGTACTCTTTTTAAAGGACATCGACCATGCACAGAACATGGGAAGTGACTGTAGACAAGTTTGGACACTCTGTTCCTAGAGAGGAAAGAGGGCAGAAACAGAATTTGAAAATCAAATAGGCCCATGAAAACTTGACCCAAGAGTCTCTGGGAAAAACCCGGTGAATTGCTCCCTCGTAGAACAATGTTCTTTCTTTCGTGTGTTCTTCATGGGGACAATGCCTCATATATTATAACACATGCCACCGGGGTCTTTACACTGTTGTAAGCCAGCTCAGCCCCCCGAATGCTGATAGCGGACAACAGGAGATTGTGTGCCCGTAATGCACTCTTTCTCTGGCCCCACTAAAAACAAGCACTGGGAAAATTATTCATGCGTAGAGGCCGGACAAAGCAAGATGGAGATTTGAGATGTCACACAGGGAGATCATGTGACACCCTCAAAAAAATAAAAGGACAACACGCATTCACCCAGAGACATTGTTAAATTCCCATTTCATCTGCATCAGCATTCTGGCAGGCAAGTGGCTGCCTCATCTTGGGGCCTGGGGAGGAGGGCTAACTAGGGGTGGAGTAAAACCCTGGTAGCAATGTCCAACTTTTCTGTCCCCCAAGATATCTGATGCCAAGTCCCTGCCCCATAGCCCATACCATTCTCTGCAGGGCACCGCTGCCTCCAATCTAGAGGC
This sequence comes from Acomys russatus, assembly GCF_903995435.1. Taxonomy (NCBI): domain Eukaryota; kingdom Metazoa; phylum Chordata; class Mammalia; order Rodentia; family Muridae; genus Acomys; species Acomys russatus. Next base: position 32,094,518 of record NC_067145.1, read on the forward strand.
AGAATCAGAGACTGGACCCCTCCAAACCACAGCCACCTCACGGCCATCCAAATCCTGAGGCTGCTTAGCCTCTCTCCTTTTGGCTACTCTGACTCCTCTCTGTCCCCTCTGTACCTGGGTATATATGGCTTCCCCATCCCTGGAGTACAGGCCTTTGTCACTGTCACCACCGTGTGCTCTCTGGCTGCTTCTTGCCCCTACGACCTCCACAGATAAAAGTCATGGGACAGAGTGAGGGTTCCCCTCGTTTTAACACTTGGCTTACAGGTCAGAAGCACCTCCTACTAAAGGGCCTAGAAGTCACAGAGCCTGAACTCGGTTCCAACGCACAAGGTTGCTCGTGTCTGGGGACCCTACATAATGGATACCCTATGTGCCTACACCACCACATTTTAGTCAACGCTGAGATGGAACAAGGTCTTCTGATACTTCTGATATACTAGGCCTTTACTCTGCCCACTGAGCTCCATCCCCAGCACGCACAGGGTCCTCCACTTGAGCAGGAGGGCAACTGCACAGGCGCCCAGCTGGAGCCTGCTGCACCTTCTCTTACGTGTCAAGGCAATGACTGCAAGTATTGATTTGGATCCAGACATGACATGGAAAGAAACGACCCTTAGATGTCTGTGCTCATGAGGGTGGGTCACAAACATTAACTGAAGACTAGAACAAATCCCCAACTCAAGAAAACAATCATTTTTAAGTACTAAAATTTTCTTCTTACCCATCTCCCTCTATAGTGTCATACGCTGGGTGCTGTCTCTCTGGGATCAGAGCTCTGAATCTGCCCCCAAAGGAATCTGGCTTGGTGTTTTTTCTTGTCCAGGATCTATCTGGTTATCATTTCCTCCTCTAACGGTGCTCATCCCTTGAGGTTTTCATCTCTGACCAATAGCTGGCAATCTCCTGGGAGCATCATAAATCCTGGTCTGTTGAAGCCTCCACGAACTGACCACCAAGGAGACCTGCTTTCAAGGGCCCAGACACTCAGGGACTTTGTAACTGCAGATGTTTCTTTCTCTCCAACTTTTCCTGTTGAACAATTCATAAGAAATACTAACTCAGCTATTTCCACATGTTTTCACTGACTTCATCACTTTTACTGAAGCTTACATAGTTCCCCGCTTAATCAAATGGTACATTAGCTTAATAAAGAAAAAAGAAAGAAACTGGTCCTATTCTTTTCCACGCTCCCACACTGGCAGGCTGTGTTTTTTAGTCTGAGTTTCTCCCTCAATGTCTTGCAGAGCTCAGAGCTCCTTATAATAGATGCTCTGTGGGCGGTATTTGTAATCAATTACTTTCCTCTGGTGCCGACCTCTCCACTCATGCTGGGTCACTGGGTGAACTATTTCCACCTCCACTCGGCACCTGTCCTCTTCCCCTTCCTCCTCTCTCTTTTCCTCCTCTTCTTCCTATCTGCTTTTGGGAATAGTTCAGCCAGGTCTCAGTTTCTTATCACCAGGAAAGGATGGGAGTATATCAGTAACCCAGAAACACAGGTGAGCTTAGGAGTTTCAGATCTGATCTCACAAGACTTTGAATGTAAAGTTATCATGTTTAAGATTTCAATGTGTGATAATTTTGAAAGTGGCAGTCTGAGTTGGCACGGATGTCACCGTGGCAGTGAGGTGTCTGTGGTTTAAAAGAGTTTGCAGATCAAATCCTATGAATTTTCTTTTTATGAAACTGAGATTTTTGTGGGTCTTTTGAGTTTGAGACTCTGGAATTAAACTGGATGGGATGGATACTAAGCATTGTAAGTGGTAGAAATGGGTTTTCACAGAATATCCAAAAGAACAGAACCAAGTCATGAGTACATGGGCCTTGAATATAAAAATTAGCTTAGCCCTTAAACACAGATATGTGGATTATATCCCTATAGAAGCCACTATAAGTCGAAAGTGACATAGGTTGAAAATGTGTTAAATACACCCAACTTAGTGACTATCATAGCTCAGCCTCCATGATTTTATTAGTCTATAACTGGGCAAAAGTATCTAACAAAAAGCCAAGTTTTTAATCAAATATTGATAGCCTCATATATTGCTATAAGGGTGTCTTCAGGAAACATACAAAATAAAATTCATCCCAAACTTTGGTGACACAGAACAGCATAGGAGTGTGAACTGTTATCCACCATCAAGCTGCAGAGCTGGCAGGGACCTGGGTTTGCTGTACTGCCCAATGCAGCAAGTTCACAGTGCTTATAGCTATCCCAAATAGAGAACAAGAGGCAAAATCCATGCCATAGGTTCTCCTGAGTGTGATGCAATTTTGCAATATCACAACGTAAAGCCTCTGTAGGTCAAGAGCCAGAGCCCTACCCTGTCTTCCCTGATCTATGACTACAGCACAGAAACAGGAGCCATCTTGTGACATTCTCTCAAGAAGCCACTAGCATCTGTGCTCTTAGGGAAGAGGGATTTGTGTCACCAGCTGCCTCCCAACCATGGTGTGAACCTTCTAAGGATGGTGTGAACTTCCCAGGGATGGTGTAAGCCTCCCAAAGATGGTGTAGATCTCCCAAGGATGGTGTGAACCTCCCAGGAATGGTGTGAGCCTCCCAAGGATGGTTGAATCTTTCAAGGATAGTGTGAATCTCCTAAGGATAGTGGGAACCTCTCAAGGATGCTCTGAACCTCCCAAGGATGGTGTGAACCTCTCAAGGATGGTCTGAACCTCCCAAAGTTGGTGTGAACATCCTTATGGCAGCTTTCTGCGTTAATGTTAATCTTTCCCTGTAGGGTCTAGTCTTTCTTCTTCCTTCTTGGCTTGATATATCAGGCAAGAGTTGGAGAATATGCCAACCAGTTCATGGACCTGCACTCTACACCTACCTCACCCTTGACCCTTCACTAGCTCTTATATTGATTTGAAACCAAAAACCTGATTGTTTACAAAAAGGAAACAAAAAAAATGCTAGCTTAAGTAATGGCAGGTCTGCCAGACTGGACTATTATAGCTGTGATCCCACAGTATCAGAAAGGTGATTTAGATCCATTAAAAATTTAGATTCACAACACATTCATTGTCAAGAAGTGAGTCACCAGCTGCTTCCCAAGGATGGTTAAAAAAAAAAAAAAAAAAGTCTGAAAATAGTGTTATACATTTTGGCAAATTGTCTCCTATTTCCCAGTAGGTTCAGTGCTCCTGACAATCCCTTACAGACAGAGGGAAGAAGGCATCTTCCTGGACACAGTAAGCTTGGCACATGCAGAGGGCTCACCTGCTGCCAATCCAAAATAAGTGTTAGGAAAACCACCTGATATGAATAAGACCTAAAGTAAGATACCACCTCAGAATGCATCTCCATGTATGCAGTCCATCTGGGGAAGTACCTTCAGGGCAATCATACAATTGACAGCTGGCTACCAGAAGCCAAGGTACCAGTGCTAGCTCAGAATGCTTCAGCAGATCCCAGGAAGGCTCAAAGTTAGCCAGCTGAGCATTTCCAGGCAGTCGTCTCCAGGAAGGTGGGCATCTGGAGGGGCTAGAGCAGCTGAAAGGGGGTAAGTAGAGGTTCCTGGGGCCACTGGCACATCTGAGACCCTTGCAGATTGGCCATGCTACCTCAGTCCTACCTCTCTCTAGGAGATGGGCAGTGTCCATGCAGAGCACATACTGCCTCCATCAGATCCCACGAGGAGAGTAAGTGTCCCTGCTAACCTGCACTGAGACTGCTGGACCAGAATGGCCAAACTGGCAGTGAGGACAGCAGTCCTCTTACTTCCTCTACTCTCAGAGCCAATATTGGCTTGACTAAGATTTTGAGGTGTGCAAGGGGTGATGGTTAGTCTTATGTCAACTTGACACAGAGTCATCTGGGAAGACAGAAACTCAACTGAGAAAAAGCTTCAGATTGACATGAAGGCAAATCTATGGGAGCATTTTTATTTTTGTTTTTTGATAAATGATTAATGTTGAAGGACTTAGCCTATCTATGATGGCTAGGTGGTTCTCGGTTTGTGTAAGAAGCAAACTGGCCAAGTCAAAAGAGCCAGCTGGTAAGCAGCATTCATCCATGGCCTCAGCATCAGTTTCTACTTCCAGGTTCCTGCTTTAGTTCCTGCCCTGACTTCCCTCTGTGATGAACTATGACCTAGAATTATGACCCAAATAATCGCTTTCCTCCCCAAGTTGCTTTCCATCAGAGTTTTTGACCACAGCATCAGAAAGCAAAGTAGCATGTGAGGTTTCCAGGAAGGAACCGTGCACATAAGACCTGCCCTATTTTCACAGGAGCAGCTGAGACAGGAACATACCAAACCTGAGCCATGGGTCAAAGCTGGTACCTCTGTTAAGACATTACCTATCTCACTATGGAAAAATGTAATTGATTCGAACTCAAGCCCTGCATTTATTTTCTGTCTCTATCTATATTCCCTTTGGAAGATGATTTGTCCAGCCTGCCTCCCCCACCCCCACTCCCACCCCTTACCAAAGCTTGGGCAGCACCAGATCCAGGTGGAATTGCATCTACACAGGAAGCAGGCTTACTCCCTGGAAATGGAAGTGCAAGAGGAAAGGAGCTGTTTGGCTGGATAAAGATTTCTAGCCCTGATCTTCATTACCCGTGCTATGTGTGTGTAGCACCTGCTCAGAGGCCCTTGTTGGCCCAGAAGAGATTGATGGGGAAGCCAACAGTTGATAATCATAGCAATAAACGGGAGAAAGCTGTTCGTTGAAGCCATTTGCAATTGGCTGGAACCTGTGGATCCTGGATCTTAGTTAGCCGAAGGAAACGTGAGATTTCTTTCAATTCTCCTTCACAAGCATGAAAGCAATTTTTTTAAAGAGCTTGTTCTCCACCTGCCACCTGCTCAAGCAGTGGGCATGCATAAGGGCTGGGGCCCCCCAGAGTGCCTCAGGAAGCTGCGCCTCAAGTTCTCTGGGCACCGTTGGATGTTTCCAAAAGAACACCGTTCTTAAACCATTTCTTCTTCTGGAAGGCGTGAGTCAATGGTCACCCTGATGCCACGCTCCTCAAGCGCTCGCCAGGGAATAGGACCAGCTTCTGTGGCTTGCGGTGCTTAAGGAAGGTATGTTAGACTCTTTGTCAGTGAGACAAGTGTCCAAGAGAAACAGCCAAAAATAAGGAAGGCTGATTCTCTGCTTCACAGCCCATGCCTGGCCAGCTCTCCTGCTGGCTGGCCTGTGTCAAGGTCAACATCACAGAACAAGGGCATGAGGGAGAAAAGGTTCTCACGTCATGGCAGCCAGCAAGCAGCAAGAGGCAAGCCCTCCGTGACCCAACTTCCCCCAGCTAGGCCCTCTTGCCTCGGTTTCTACCACGTCCCAAAGTAGATCTGCCAACTGGGATCAGTACGAAGCTAGAAGCAAATCGAAATTCTTCCCGAAGTCATCCTGGCTCCCACATTCTTTGTAGAAGTATCCTATAAAAACCTCAGCCGTTCACCTCGGGAGATTCACTGCAGATTCCGTGGGCCTCTGAACTTACAGGATATTGTTCGTTTGCTCTCTGGGCATGAGGAACTTTCTCCAGATGAGTCAGTGCAGGCTCTGAGTCGACTGAGAAATAAAACCCTCGTGCTTAATTCTAGAGCCTTATTACAAGCTGCCTGCCTGACCACGGATGTTCTTTCCTATTCTCTATCCTTTTGGCTTCAGAGGAGATAAATGGCGTCCAAAACTAAAGCACTTCTGCCATCCATCCCTAGTGTGTGGATACAAAAAAACGAGGCATAGCCTGGACTGTTCAGAATGCTACTTGGGCTCTTCTTCAGAAAGTATCTTCCAAGAAGACAGGTCCCAGGCATATGCCCATATGTTCCAAACCTATGTAAACCAGCAGGCATCTGTGACAGAGAGGAGTGGCACATCCTCTTCAGTCGTCAGTTCTTCGAGGCAGGGTGGGTGACAGCAGCCTTGAACATGAGAGACCACCTGCCCCGTGCCCTTTCCTCTCTCTTCAGAGTGGGTGTTACATCTGATGGTATTTGAGCTGCCCCGTACCCCACTGTTCTAGGTGTTCTGCCTCGCTTGGTCTTCAAACCACAAAGCAGGGGTAGAGAGCATGAACTGCTGCCACTGCTGCTGCTGCTGCTGCTGCTGCATGGGGTGAGTGGGCGTGTGCCCTGTGTCCAGCCATGGAACCAGGCCCGGACACATGTGCTACTTAGTGCAGGGCTGGGGAACCAATTCAGAAGAGGTGGTGAGATGCCCAGAGAGAACAGAAAGAGGAGAGAACACAGTGGGTGGGTGCATGGATGCATGGTACATAGACTTTAGGCACCTTGATTACCTCAAGAAAATGGGTAAGGCTGCTCAGAGTGCAAGCCAGGCCCCATGGGGGGGGGGGCGAGCTGGATTAGCAAAGCCAAACTGTGTCCCCTTTGAAGAGCCCTTGATGCCAATTCGACTGTGTCGGATTGTTAAGAAAAAAAAAAAAAAAAACGCTAACATTGTGCCTGTTCATTTTCGTCACCTGCTCTTGATTAATCCCCTTCTAAATGGCATCTGTAGACCCTGAAATCTCATACCACTTAATTAAATTAGCAACACATTTGTCTCCCCCGTTTTCCTATCAAAGGGTTGTGCTCAGGAGAAATAAAACCTTTGTTCCCCACTACTCCGTATAATTTACACTCTTTTCTCCCCCTTCTCTCGTCCAGCTCCTGGCTCAGATGCTAAATTGTAGCTGGTAATAGGGATCTATTAGGGGTAGTGAAGCGTGTCGAGGAAGCAGCCAGTGGGCCCCACTGGAGGAGCTGGGCTCCCAGGAAACTGCAGGGTCAGGAGTCTTCTGCCCACATCACACCGCATGCCTTTGTATCCATAGTCACACCTTAAAACCAGGACATTTGACTTCCTTAAGCAGAGGGAAGAAAGCCAACCCTGGGCAGAGTCAGGTTTTGGAGGCAGAACTACAATCGGCTGGCAGAGAGCTCCCCACAGCAGAGGCAAAGGCAGACTCACGGAGCTGGTCTACGCTCAGCCAGACCCAAACACCGACCTGGGCTTTGTTGCCTGGACATGGCCAGGTGGCCATGGAGCATGAAGGAGAGCATCCAAATTCACTTAAACCAGGTGTCTTATCCCCTAATAATTCAGACTAACAACTAATTAGAGCTGTGGTTTAAGTGGAGGGCAACAAATGTTCTCCTATAGGAAAGTCCAGCAGCCTATGCATTTGACCATCAGCCTGCAGATACACACGTAGAAGGCAGGAGCCTCCTGTGTCCACAGCCTCATATGTTCAAGGGATTTGGACGATCTGTGGCTGGCCCTTGGTGGCCTTTGTGTTCTGAGTGATGGATATACCTCAAATGTGCTACACCCCTGCCAGGATCCTAATATCATCCTATAGTTGTCTCAGCCGCTTCTACTTCCTAGCATAGCACAAAGGGGCGCCATCAAGACAGTAGGCAGAGCCTGTGCTTTTACAAGTAGGGAAGCCACAAAGTCAAAGATTTGTGTGACCTTGTTATCATCACCACAGCAAAGACACACAGACACCCTGTCAAGGCAGAATGGGGTCTGCGACTGGCCTGCCCTTTCTCAGAGGAAGAAATGCCACATGGGTCTGGAAGGATGCCAACCTCCTCACAGCTTCTTGTGCTCTTCCTGATCTTCCCAAGTCCCAAGTTGCCCCGAAGCAGACCCACAGGATGTGCGCTGGCATTCTTGGGGCGTAAAGCAACTGGGTCCACTCCTGACAGCCTAGATTCCATGGCTGCACACCACCAGGTTACAAGGTACACTACCAACTACATTACAGCACACACCAGTGCAACCTGGACCCCAGGTACACTAGGTCTGCTCATGAATAAAGGCCAAGAATGGAGCTCAAACAGATTCAGTCAGAAAAGGAAACAAAACTACACACGGGCAGAAAATAAGGTTAGAAGGAACCAAGTTTGTGTCTGTGGGATGTGTGTGTATGTGTGTGTGTGTGTGTGTGTGTGTGTGTGTAGGCCACAGGAGAACCCCCGGTGCTCTTCCTCAATGCTATCTACCTTCTATCAAGACAAAGTCTCTCACCACCCTTTTATTTACTGATGAGGTAGGCTAGCTGGCCAGAAAGCCCCGGGGATGTGCCAGTTAAATACATATGTCACCACACTTGTCGTCTTATGTGCATTCTGGGGACTGAGCACAGGTCCTCATGTATAAAGACGAGCACTTTACCAGCCCCAGTTACATCTTACAGGCAAATGAATGAAATTAGGATAGGAGCCAAATGCCCACTGCCATCCAGCAGCAATCCCTCAGAGCCTTCCACCATCTATGTCACGTCACATCCTCACAGGACCCATTCATTCCCTTAGGAAGACAACTTGGCATCTGTGTCAATGTTAATATGAGCATGCTGTTCTTGCTAATGATAAAGTATCATTGATTCTTGACAAGAGGGCTATTATCTACAGCTTATCTGACAAATGGTGTGCCCAAGTAGGGTTTTCATAGGTACTTTGGAAATACACTAAATTAAGTCCTGTTCATTATAAAAAGCCAAGACACTCTTACTCATTATTTCTTATTAAAATGCGATTTGCTGAAAGGAACCCAGTGGTGAACTCACAGATCTGAAGACACACAGGCGGTGATGACGGCAGAGAGAGGAGTGGAGTGAGGAAAATATTCCTGAGGATGAGCTGGGGTGAAAAGGGAGTGAAACATTACACTTACGACAGAAGCATCAAGCTCAGAGTGGTTCTCCAGGCAGCCAGAGCAGGCGCAGAGGAGGGTGTTCTCAGCTCCCCTTAGATCAGCTAGAAAACAGATGGCAGTGCTCAATACTCTCCAGCTCTCACCAGGCAGAGTCCTGGACTCCGGTCTCCTCTTTAGGAAAGTGCTGTTTCTCCAACATCTACCCCCTGACTCCCAGGGCTGCCTCTGTCTTCCAGATCAGGGCTGTGAGAAAAATAAACTCAGCAAATTAGAGCACAGCGTCTGAGAGAGGGGAAGGTCTTCTGAGGCCAAGGCCACCAGACGGCCTGGCAAAGCTGTGCCTCATGAGTGAGTCAGGCTGGTGGCCCCAGCAGACTCAGACCCCACCTCAGAAGGGCATAGAGCACATAAGAGTTTGGGGATCAGTCCCACCACACAAGCCTATGAGGTGATCCAGAAGTTGTTTATACAACTTGCTAGCAAATAATTTTTTGTTGTTTTTGTTGTTGCTACCCCACAATATGATGTTTTCTGTACATCAGGAAATAACATCTATGTTTTTTTTTTTCTTAGAAAATACACTTCATTGTGGATTTTCTGGATGACCAGATTACAGCAAGTCTCAAAGAGCATCTGTTCTCCCCAGTGTCAGACCTCCACAGAGGCTCTGGCACTACCCTCAGCCCATCCTGACTTTGGCGGACACGATATTGAGCCGTAATCCACACGCCCCTTTCCCAGAAGGGATTTTCTCCGATCCAGGAATCTGAGTGGCTCTTCCTAAATCCAAGGATTGAGCACACACATGCTTATCTTACCCCCTGAGTTTTCATCACCACCCCATTGGCATCCAGGAACTCTGCTGGGTTGCAAAGTTTGCTGCACAGATGTGCGGTGACCTGGGGGTGGGAGGGGCCCACTAGAGAGGACCCTGAGCCTTCCTTCATGGTGTTTCTGAATACAGCAAATCACCATTTTAGTCACCTAAATTTGGTGGCACCTCACATCCACATTTAATTACCTTGGTCATCAAGATAAAATAAGACTTCTTCTTGCTGAGACTATGTAGGGTCCCTCCATTAATAATCCTTTTTTGTTTGAGAAATACTTACATTCCCACAAGTACATAGGTATATAAAATAGCCAAACAAATCAAATATTTACTGAATTTTATAATTTTAAAGAAATCTATTTTAAGGCAATATTTTATATAATATAATTATATAACTTATTAAAAATGAAAACAATTTTGCATACTAATAGATGATCTTGTTTATTTTTGCATTAAGAATTAGATATTGGCTTAATATTTTAATCTTACTGCAAGACACAGCATCTTCAACATTGTTCAGAGTTAAGTGATATTTTCATTTTATAATTGTCATTGAGGAGGAGGCAGCTTTGTGGAAACATAAAGTACAAAGTGGCAAAACTATGTTTAGGGTCATTTTGGTAAATTTTGGAAATTCTGTCCTAACAATAAGCCAAAATACATTTTAGATATTTTAAATAAAATAAAAGCCAGAATTTGAAACCATATGTTTAAAATAAAACTTTTTTTTTTTTTTTTTTTTTTTTTTTTTTGGTTTTTCAAGACAGGGTTTCTCTCTGTAGCCTTGGCTGTCCTGGACTTGCTTTGTAGACCAGGCTGGCCTCGAACTCGCAGTGACCCACCTGCCTCTGCCTCCCAAGTGCTGGGATTAAAGGCGTGCGCCACCACACCCAGCAGTTAAAATAAAACATTCTTAGCAGAGACACCCAGCCCCATAGGCTAAATAACTACAGGATTCTTGACTTTCTGACTCAGATACCCATTGAACTACCCAGACTACAGCCTGTAAGACGGTAGCACACACACACAAACACACACATACACGTGCACACACACACACATGCACACACACTCATCAACACACATATTCACACTCACACACTCATCATACAGATAGACACACATACTCATGCACACATTCACACACACACACAGGGCCATACACATGCACACTCACACACACATTTCTCTCTCTTGCGCTCTCTCTCTCTCTCTCTCTCTCTCTCTCTCTCTCTCTCTCTCTCTCTCTCACACACACACACACACACACACACACACACACACACCATTCTCTACCTTTAGAGAACTCTGACATCACCCAAGCATACTGTTGGTAGAGGTGATTTCTATTGTGGAAAAAAAAAATGTTCTTGCTTTTTGTTTTTTGATTATAATATTATTACATCATTTCCCCCTTCCTTTTTGTCCCTTCAAAACCTCCCATAAACCCCTTCTGGCTCTCTTTCTTCATTTGTTGTTGCATACATACATGTTTACGTATATTACTAAATACATAAATACAATATGTTCAATCTGTACAATGTTACTTGTGTGCATGTTTTCAGGGCTGACTATTTGGTATTGGACAGTCAATTGGTGTGCTCTTCCCTGGAGAACACCATTTCTCCTGCTCCCAGCATTCTGGCATCTCTGAGGGATACAGTCTCTCAGCAACTTGCTTCTCTGGCTCTTACAACCTTCCTGCTTCTTATCCCACACCGATTCCTCACGTGCAGGAGTCATTTTGTAGATGTGCCAGTTGGGCTCCACAGCTCAGCATTTTGATTGGCTGTCCCTTTCTGTAATGTTCCCTTTTTTTTTTTTTTTTTAAACAAAGAGAAGCTTCCTAGGTTCAAAGTTCTGCCACCATCTGGATAATTTCTTTTTAATCAAAACTATAAACCAGCCCACGGCGTCCTTACTTATGATCTTCTGATAAAATTGCTATAGTTTGGGAAGGCTCATGTGTTGAAACTTTGGCTCCCAAGCTCCAGCTTTTGGCAGGGAGTGGAACTTAGGATATTGTGCCCTAAGAGAAGTCCTGATGTCACTGGGGATGTGTGCCCTTGAAGAGAAACTGCAGGACTCCATCTCTTTCTCTCCTCTTTGTTTCCGGGTTCATGAGGTGAGCAGTTTTGACCCATGAGTATTCCACCATGCTGTCATGTCCTACTAAAAATCACATGAGGCCGATCAGCCCATAGCTTCCAGAACTTCAGCCAGATCACTTTATAAATTAACACCAGTTATTTCATTACAGTGATGGAAAGTTAGTAACGTGCCTCTCCCAGGCTCTGTATTTAGTCAAAGGTGTCTGCTGAGAAAAGGGGCATGGGGTGTGACTTGTGTGTGTGTGTGTGTGTTTGTCACACACAACTACAAAACAGGATAGGTATTGTCATCCTACCTCACCCACGAAATGATGAGTATCACAAAGCCAGGACTAACACATGCTGGTGAAGATGCTGGGAAAATGGAGCCCCTATTCACTGCTAGTGAGAACGTAAATTCATGCAGCCTCTGAGGAAACAATACTCAAACTAAATGACCCAACCCTACAACCTCTGTGTATTTTCCAGAGAAGATGGTGGATGGTGGCCAGTCAGGGGACAGAATGGAAAGAAGAGGGAGTTTTGGGGTGATAGTGATACTTGAACTTTATCTAGCATCATGTACAATGAATTGTGTCAATAAATGAATAAATCGTGCAGAATAACATGGCACTGAGATGTTCATGGAATTAAGAAAAAAAGAATGAAACCAATGAAGAAGTTGGAGGAAGAAAAATATGCAAACAAAAATAATAGAATGGAAGTCTTCCTAAAGCTAAGAGTTTTCCAATGAAAACCCAATGGCCCCAAGCCAACCACAGATCCAGGAAACATAATAAAATACAAGGCTGAAGAGCCCTGAAGCACAACACACAGACTAGAGAATAAGCAAACGAAGCCTTGGGGTGAGAAACAGTGGGTCCAGCAGAAAAGGGAGACAGCCGTGTGGGGAACCTTATCAAATTTCAGTGCAGGAATAAACATGTGGATTGTGGAGCTCATCAGAAAATATACCCTGCCATGATGAAATCCGATTTCTAAAGGTGAAAGGGAAATTCCGGATGCTTCCAGGGATGAAGGGAAACTCAATGAGTATCTACAAAGAAACAGAGAGAAGATGGAAATCACACTGCGTCGGACACTCCTGGATAGAATATGGCAGGCGATGTTGGCCGTGTTATGACTAGCACAGACGCCAACGTCAGCAGGCCAGAGGTCAATACACACCAACAATTGCATCCCGTTACCTACTCTGATTTGTCTTCTAACAGGAGGCAATGTTTCAAAAGTCTTCCTAACCCTTGATCATTCCTCTTCCGGGTTCTTATCTGAGCAGTTTTCACACTATCCTATAGCTCAGCCCAGTGTGCCTCTGTTAGCATGTGTCTGCATGTACACATCTGAGCGTACATGTGCATGTGTACACAATGGTGTGTAGGTGTGCGCAGGTGTATGTATGCACATTTCTGTTTCCATATCTATGCATCTGTGTATTATGGTGTGCATGTGTGTGCACCTATGTTTTATCAATGACCGTGTGTGTGCCTTCATCCATGAATGCGTGGGATGTAGATTGCATGTCTGTGAGGTATACAGGTGTGCCCACGTGTGCATGGATTTGTGTGTGTGGTGTGGATATAAACGAGTCTCTGATAATCAGATCACTTCTGTCCACCCAAAGCACAATAAATCCCAGCGAGTCAGCAGTCTCTAAGAAAAGACACTCAATTCTGGCCTCAAGACCCTGGAACAGCTCCTGACTGGAATGTGGCGCTTCTAACTATACAGGTAAGACTAAGAATGTGTCTCACAATTATCAATTTAAAACATCGGGAGATTGATTTACATTCAGCATTTGAGACGCACCAAGATAGAAAAGATGTTTTCTTCAAGGCTGTCAAATACAAAAAGCCAAAACACTAAGAATGTAACATTTATATAATTCCTGATTGTGTCATGGTTCTTCTTGCTATAGGTAGTTTATTGTATATATTGTATATATTTATTGTATATATGTGTATATGTAGAAAAATAAAAGGTGTTTAATTTAAAAAAGAAAAAGAATCTATAACTCTTGTAGAACAGAAAGGTATATTTCAGAAGGCATTTTTGCATATTTGTCTCATAACTGTGCTTTAAATAAATGGGTTACTCATGTTTCAAATTTTTTTAAAAAATGTGTCTCGTCTGTCAGCTTTTCTCTTGACACTTTTCAGGTCTGTCTCTACCATCACCTAAATGTTCCGACTTCTGTGTGTCTTCCAACCTTTGTTCACCTCCCCAGATGTCAGAGTTCACTCACTCCACACCCACAGAATCCTCATGCTGTCTCCAAGGGCTGTCCCAGTGAGTGGGAGAAGCTCCAAAATTAGGTGAGCCACAGCGCGAACCATCTCCCCAGATCCAGCCACTGTACTGCCGAGCGAGTGCTCAGGGTCCCTCTTGCCGGGCCTGCCACATGCCTTTAGTCTCCTGACATGAAAAGGGAGCTTGAGAAGCCCCAGAGGCTGAGTAGCCAATTTACTCATAAAAGGGGCAATGCATTATGATAGAATCCGTCTCTTCAATTGGATGCTGAGAAGGGAAGTTTTAAAAGTCACATTTAATTTGATTTAATAGGGTTGCACCCCTGCTCAGCAGGAAAATGGGATGCAGACAGAGTGTGACCCTCATTTAAATATCCTCCTATGAGAGATGACGTGCTCCATCAATCTCCTTATGACAGGGAGGCCGTGCCGGATTATTGATGGTTAGTAGCCACAAAATTAAAACAGGGAAATTGAAAGTGATCCTTACTTGACAAGGCCTTTCTGCTACCGTGGGAAAGGGTGGCCCTGTTCCCACAGGGTCCGTGGGGAGACTTCCAGGTGCATGGCACAACACTAGCAGGAAAGATCCAGTGACGACTTAACACCCACACATCTGCTCCACAGGACAGCATGAAGCTCTTTTCCGTAATGGCACAGGTACAGGTAGCTGAGCTTCCTCAGCAGTGGCTAGTGCAGGTCAGGGACACATGTGGCCTGAGTAATGCTGTCCAGACCAAAGTCCTAGGATCTGAATGTCACACAGCCCATGAGGCACGCACCGGCAGTGTGTCTGCCCTTGGAGGAAGCTCTGCAGAGCCAGGCTTCACTTTTGAATTCTTATTGCTGAGCCCCAGGATGCTAAGGGCTTCCTAGCTCCACGTTATGCAGTAAGTTTCTATCAGGGAAAGGCCATGGTTATCTACAGAATCCATTCACAGAGATCTGTGGATAGATATAACACCCTGCTCAGACACTGGGGATGGGACAGTATGAGGGCATGCAAAGCAGTCACATGCACAGCGTCTGGTAGAATACCTTTGCCCCCAACCTATCTATGCAAAGTCTCCTTACTGACAGAACCAGCCCTAGGAAGACATTTAAAAACACATTAAGGATCAACAGGGTGAGACCCCCTCAGAGACAGACAGAAATCTGGACAGAGGCTTAGAAAGCTGGTGCAGGGTCCCAGGCTGGTGGCCCAGATTAGAAAGAAAGAAAAAAAAAAAAAAAAAAGGTTCATGTGAAGGTCTTTTAGAAACTCAAGCTTTAGGATGTGATACAAACAGAATGAAGGGTTGTCATCTTTTAGAAGTCCATGAACTGCCTCTTTACAAGGACAGAGCAGGTAGGCACAAAGGCTCGCTGGGTGGCTTGATCAGGAGGAGGCAGCTAGGAGCTGGGCAACACCCTAGTGTGCAAGCTGGGGATGGGAAGGTTGCAAAGGTATCATTTCTAGTCTGTGACTACTTGGGCCAAAGGAGCCTCTTCAAGGACGTGAAGCAAGGCACCATATAGGCACTAGATCTAGAGGCCAGGGTTCAGTAGGAACTATGCTGGTTCAGTAGACAAGAGGCCAGTCCACAGGCCACTCAGACACAGGATAACACTAGAAAAGGGCTAAAATGGTACCTGAGCCTCCTCCTTGAGGAATCTTTAAAGAAGCTAGAATTCCTGTGTAAAGCACAAAGCATACCGAGATCTGATGCCCCTGTGGGTTTTATTTAATTTATTTAACATTGCGGGATGTCACCTTCGAAGATGCAGTAGCATCTCCACTCTAAAGATCTGGCCACTTCCCAGTTTCCTCCATAATGCAGCTAGCCTCTGAAACACCACAACCTGTGTGAATTCTTGTGTTTAATTAATATCTTTATGAATCAGAGTCTCATGTGAGGTGACAACTGAGAACAGACTGAAATATACAGTTACAAGCTTTGGAATAACCTTCATGGTGCAAGCATGGTGGGACCAAGAAGCCCAAGGCCACAGGATCTAGTAAATTAAATCCTCTGCCCATCCAACTAGTTCCTCCTGTGGAGTGCCTTCCACTTCTGAGAAACAGCAGACACTGATTGATTCTCAGTGCAGCCCATCAGCCCCCTTAAGGTCTCATAATGCTAACACTAATTACAGCACTTCATTAGCCATTTTCCTATGCACAGAAGAAACAGGGTACCTCCAGGCTTTGGAAAAGTAAATATAGTTGAAACAAAGCCTGGCTCATCTCCTTTCCACCACTGGGGAAAGAATCACAAAATCCTAAGACTGTGTTTTAGGAAAGAGTTGTAGGAATCTCGCTCAGAACAAAGGCTCACCAAAGAAGCTGCTGTGCTGTTGGGAGCAGAGATGTACAGATGGATGGCACGCCCGTGGGTGGGTTTCTGATTCAGAACAGTTGAGCCTGGCTTTTTCAGATATGACAAATGACTCTATATTTATCCACAGCTGTCTACTGACAAAGCTGATGGAAGCTCAACACGGCCATGAAAACACCACCCAAGGGCAGCATGGTTCTGGCCTGCCTGTTCATCTCATGCCTCTTGGTCTCCTTCCCCGGCCCAGATCTGTACAGTGAAGGAGGACGCTGCTCTGTGCACCTGGGCCCTGGGGTCAGTCTCTCCCTGTGTGTCCTGGAGATAAATGTGTCTCTTGGACTTGAGTTTCTCTCCTTTAGAACAGATGAGATTTTTCTTCCACACAGTGCAGTTCCTGGGGAGATAGCACCCTACAACTTCCATACTTCTCAAAGACTTCTGGAAGCCTTAGCCACTGTTCATTTCCTCTTCGTGTCTGTCACCTATAAAGCAAAGTCTTAATGTGTGGAAAATAATCCAGATTACACTACAGTGCCATAAATTATTTTTCATCAAGGTTTGGGGGGTGTTGGAAAGAGTGGCCACACCTCATTCCTGACAAATGACGACCGAGACAGTACCACACACAGAGCACTAGGAGAATTAAGCCAGTCTGGAGAACTTGATGTCACTGTGAGGATTCCGTCATCACTGAAGCCTTCAAAATGACTGACATCTATGTCTAGAATTTAAAATGCTGTAAGTTTGGAGCAAAACTTTGTAATTAAAATTTCCCTGCTGTTTCCTTTAGTCCTCATGTGTAATGGATCTAACAGTAAATATAGCCGCCCTGTGACAGCTGAGCTTGGAGTGCTTGGCATATCTTACTCCAGCACTGGGCAAGACAAAGCCCTTGCAATGCCTACGAGATGAACCACGGTGTTTATTAACCCCATGTCTACGTGTTGAACTATGGGTATTTGTTAACCCCAAAACCTGAGCAGTATTTGTTTGTTTCTTGCAGTGAACATACCTGCTTCATCAATGTAAGGATAGTGGGATGGCTCCTAAGGGAGTTGAATTGAAAGGAGCAATAGCTAAGTGCACTCATTAATGGAAATAGATTCTTTTCCCACATATCTTGATTATGGTTCCCCTCCCCCTACCCCTCCCAGTTCCTCCCTACTTCTCCTGCCATCCAGATGTTCTCTCTTCCTGTCTCTCATTAAAAATTTTTTAAATTTTATTATTATCTAAAGGATATTATCTAAAAGACATAGCTAAAAGATTATTTTCCTTTAAATAATAGTAAAATAAGATAAAGTGAAAACTACCACATTAATATAAGACAAAACAAACAGAAGAGAAAGAGCCCAAGAAAATCCCGAGAGACAGATACAGATGCAGAGATCCACATACTCACACACTCAGGAGTCCCATGCAAACACTAACTGGAAGCCATTTACCAAAGGACACTTTGTGCAGAGTTCCCTGAGCCCTGAGAGGGGGGAAATGGATGGAAACATCCCATTTAGGGCCGAGTGTTCCCAGGTCTCTGGCCCTCTGCATCATGTCTGACTGTGGATCTTTGTGCTTGTTTCCATCTGTGGCAGGAGGAAGCTTCTCTGATGAGGGTTGGGCGAACCCTGGATCTAAGAGTATAGCAGAATGTCATTAGGAGTCGTTTTATTGCTGCATTGCTTTTGTTTGTTTGTTTTAAGATCAGTGGTAATTGGTTTTACCTTTGGTCCCTGGTCTATCTAGTCTCAGGTTTTTGGTCACACAAGCAATGCTGGGTATGAGTTCCATCTCCTGGTATGAACCTTAAATTAAATCAGATATTGGTTGGTTACTATCACAAGCTTTGTGCCACTACTGCCCTAGCATATCTTACAGCCATTGAAGATCAAAAGGTTCATAGCTGGATTGGTGTCTTAATCACCAGCAACCTTCTATTGCTATGAAGAGACATCACAACCAAGGCATTTTTTTTTTCAGTTTTTTTCTATTTTTTTGTAGTTTTGTGTTTTTTATTTATTATAATTTATTCATATTACATCCCAATTGTTATCCCCCTCACTTGTATCTTCCTGTTCCCACCCTCCCTCCCTCTTCTGCCCTATTCCCCTCCCCTATACATCTGACATGGGGGTCCTCCTCCCCCACCATCTGACAACAGCCTATCAGGTCATCAGCTCTCATCTGGATAGCCTGCTTCCCCTTCCTCTGTGTGCCCACAGGGCCTCCCCTCCAAGGAGAAGTGATAAAATTGCAGGCACCAGGCTTCATGTCAATTCTTATAGAGGAAAGTATCATATGGGGCTTGCTTACAGCTTCAGAGGTTTAATTTGTCATCATCATGGTGGGAAGCATGGTGGCATCCAAGTAGGTGTTGGAGTAATAGCTGAGACCTTTATCAATAGGCAGAGGCCAAGAGCCTAGGCCTGGCATGGGATTTTGAAAGCCCAGAGCCCACCCTCGGTGATATTCACACACTCAAGAAGGCCACACATTCTAATCCTTCTAATCCTTTCAAGGAGTTTCATCACCTCATAAGCAAGCATTCAAACACATGAACCTTTAGGGCCATTCTTATTCAAGCCACCACATTCCACGGCCTGAGGAAGTGGCTCCCATAGGCTAAGTTCTGCTGCTTGATGGGACAGGAACCTAGCTCTCTTGCTCAATTACATTTTGCATGAGCTTTCTATTAGCAATGATTTCCTTTACTGATTAAGATTTTCTTTCACTCTTTTTACAAGTTGGAAGCTTAACTGAGAGGTGTCTTGCCTAAAGCCATCACTCCCTTCATTCCATTTAGCATCAGGCTTTTTAAAATAAATGTTTTATCTCTTTGAGCAATTGACTTAGGTTTTCTGGTGCTCATCTTCTCTTAAAATTGTACATTTTATATTTGTCTTTGTCCAGACTACTCCTTTTAATTACAGATCTGCCAAAGAGAGATTACAAATAACAACACAACCAAGCCAATACTGCATCTGGGCTACCTCAGTCAGGATGATTCTTTTTTCCTAGTTCCAACCATTTACCTCCAAATTTCATGATTTCATTTTTTTTTTAACAGCTGAATGATGGTTTATTGTAGAACTGTTCTACATTTTCTTTATCCATTCTTCTGTTGGGGATCATGTTTCTGGCTATTGTCACAGAGCAACAGTGAACATGGTTGAGCAAGTGTCTCTGTGATAGGATGAAGTGTCCACTTGACATATGCACAAGAGTAGCATAGCTGGATCTTGAGGTAGATCAACCCCATCTTCTTGAAGAACCACCACACTGATTTCTACGGTGGCTGTACCAGGTCGCAATGAATGAGTTCCCTTTGCTCCACATCCTCACTAGCGTGAGATACCACTTGTGTTATTAGTCTTAGCCATTCTGACAGGTATAAGATGAAAAATCTCAAAGTACTTTTGACTTGCATTTTCCTGATAGCTAAGGGTGTTTTTGTTAGCCATTTGGGCTTCCTCTTTTGAAAATTCTCTGTTTAGATCTGCATCCTACTTTTAATTGGGTTATGTGTTTTCATGATATCTGGTTTCTCGAGTTCTTTACATATTTTGATTATTAGCCCTCTATCAGATGTGGAGTTGGTAAAAAAAAAAAAATCTTTTCCCATACTGTAGATTGCTGCTTTGTCTGGTTGCCTGTGTCCTTTGCCTTACAGAAGCTTCTCAGTTTCATGAGGCCCCATTTATTCATTTTTGATCTTAGTGTCTGCTCTATCAGTGCTCTGTTGAGAAAATATTTTCTTGTGTCAGTGAGTTCATGGCTATTCCCCATTTTCTTTTCTATCAGGTTCAAAGCATCTGGTTTTACGTTGAGGTCTTTGACCCATGAGTTTTGTGAAGAGTAATACATATGGATATCTTTGGATTCTCTACATGTGGCCATCCAATTTTACCAGCACCATTTGCTGAAGGTGTTGTCTTTTGTCCATTGTGTATTTCCTGCTTCTTTATTTAAAAATTAAGTGTCCCTAGGTGTATGGATTTTTGTCTGAGTCTTCAATTTTATTCAACTGACCAATGTGTCATATTTTTTGTGCCAATATCATACTCTTTTTACTACTTCTGTAGAATAATTTGAGGTCAGGGATAGTGAAACTTCCAACAGTTTTTATTATTCACAATTATTTTAGCTGTCCTTGGTGTGTGTGTATGTGTGTGTGTGTGTGTGTGTGTGTGTGTGTGTGTGTGTTTCCATATGAAACTGGAAATTGTCCTATCAAGATATGTGTAGAATTCTGTTAGCATTAGTGGCTTCTGGGAATAAAGTAAGTTCCTGGGGTTCTGCTTAAGTGTGAACCATGTATGGGTTCTGTGCTCAGCCAGGAAAATAGAAGCTTCCTCCTCTAGCTAAGGAGTCATGACAAATAAGGCAATGGGCAAGTCATTTGTGTTTGCATCTTTGGGATCTCACAGAGACCAGAGGGAGATGTCTTCTGTGAAGCAGGGGTGGGGACAGTGCTGGCCACAAAGTGCATGGCTCACAGGAGAAGTCACTAAGACAGAGTCATCTTCTGAACAAACAAACGAACAAGCCTAGTGGCACAGCCTATTTATTTTTTAGATTGTACTTTAAAAAAAAAAGTCTTTAAATACTGCGAAAAACAATATAATATTGTCCTAAAAGCATAGAAACTAAGTTGAGATAGTCACGTCCTAAGCCACCATTCTAACTTGTAGTGTGGACTCATCACCTCCGTGACACATCGTATATCATCACTTTTGAATGAGGGCTTGTGTCTAGAGAGTCGAAATACAACAAAATGCAAACATTGCTTGATTGTTAACTGTCCTCCTTTAGGTTTAAAAGTAGTAAGAGAAAAGTCAGGTCCCAGCAACAGAGTGTTTTATTTCTGTAAAAAAAATATATATATATACTTTGCATATGGACCCAAAGAAGTCAAGGAGAGACCAAGAGAGGGTGCTTGAATCTTACCCAAAAGAGGAAATAAAATAGACATGTGAAGGTGGCTGACCAGAACAGAAACTCAAAGGAACAAAGTACTGTTTCTTGTCATAAGGATGCAAACCCCCCAAACTACAGCACCATTGGCTCAATAGTCACAGCTCCACACCAATTTTATCTCAAGATGGGGCAGTGTGTGTGTTGGGGGGGGGGCATTGGTACAACAATTATAAAATGTAAATAGGTTTAATTGCCAAATTGTATGTACCAAGCATTTGATAATTGACACCCTGACTGAGCCAAAACTTCAAATGCTTCTCTGACAGACATCACAATAAGAATAAAGCCTATTTTATATGCAGTTCACACTGGGCAGAAAAGCAGCTGGAGTACAGCTCAAAACTGATGTTGAGAGTGGTATCCTGCTGGTGGCAGGAACAAATGGCAACCGTTATGTGCCAGTATTGGTGATGGGTGAAGTATTAGTTTGATAATGATGGTCATGGTAATAGTGATGGTCATGGTCATGACAGTAATGATGATGACAGTGACAGTAATAAAGATGGTCATGGGGGTGATGATGCTGATGACAGTGATGGTGATGACAACAGTGGTAGTATAGTGTTGGTGGTGAGGATGATGGTGATAACAGTGATAGTGATGATAAGGATGACTTTAGTGATGGTGGTGCTGATGATGGAAGGGATGGTGCTGGTGATAATGATGGTGCTGGTGATGGAGATGATTCTGATGATAATGGCAATTATAGTGAGAACAGTGATAACAACCCCTGGACACTTTCATACCAGACATTGTTTTGTGCCTGTAATTTTACTTAATACTTCCAAGACCTTGTAAAGCAATAACAATTATCATTATTATTTTATGCAAAGAACTGTGAGATTTATATTGCTTTTATCCATCAAGCTCCAAAGTATTGAACAGGAAACAGGTAACATAAACAGGCAAAGGTTAGATATAAACTACCATGCCACTCAGAGCCCTCAGCTACCAGCACACAGCCTCTTCCTAACACATGTACTGGCCGTACTAGCTCCCCCTCCTACAGGATGAATTCTGTCAAGGAGACCATCTGCACATTACTCCATGCTTGTCTACTGCCAGTCATTTGTCTCAGATGACTCTGCTGATGTCTATAAAACCAGGCCACAAAGAACAGAGAACAGGACTTAATTTCTAATGCCAATGCAGAAGCTTGGTACAGCCCTAGCCAAACACTCTTCTTTGTTTGATTTACTTGTTTTCACATTTCTTTATCAGGAATTCTAGAATATTGATGGTGTGCCCATGCTACTTAATTCTTGGAACTCTCTGATCCTGAGGAAAGAGGTGGAAGACATGAAAATAGGCATCAACCAAGTATAGCGATCGTCCCAGAAGTGGAGGACACAGGGAAGACATGACGGAGGTTTAGAGACTGTGGGAGTTAGAGGCAAAGCTTGGAGATAAAGAAACAGGCACAGCCTGAGTTGGAGCACAGGAGAGAAATGGCTGGAGTGGCTGGGCTGCATCACACAGAAAGAAAAATGTTTGAGGAAGTGGCCTGAAAGTTTCCAAATCGAATGAACCTTGAAACACTGAAATAAAATCAACAAAATTAACACTACACCCAACAAAAATAAATCTCAAAAGTGAATGCCAAATAAAAGCATCTGACTCAATCGAATACTGAAAACATCGGTAGCCAGGCATATGGGAGAGCCAATATAAAGGGATTTTTCTGATTAGCTGCACTAATCATACAATGTAACAGGTTTCATCATGGCATGGCTACAGCCTAGGTACTGGGCCCTGGTCTCCGCTCTGTCATCCTTTCTTATGCCCTCCTCAGCCTCACATAGCCCCTCTTTTACTTTCAAATTCTCCACCTATAACTTCAACATACAACAGAGAACATAATATTTGTGTCTTTAAGTCTGGCTTACTTCGTTTGATGATCATCTCCAGTGCTGAAAATGTCAAGCATCCATTTCGTATGACCAAGTAATACTCCATTATGAACACACAGCATACTTATCTCCTCGGCCACTGAACAGCACCTAAGGTAATATAGAGGAACTCAGTTAAAAAATAAAAAAGAGCATTGCAATGGTGAACGTAAATGACATTTTTCTGCTAAGTAATATTTTTTAGCATATTGGCTAGCTCTAAAATGCCTAAAATATAGTTCAAAACAACATCACAAAGAAGAGGAGCACGGATCCACATTCCCAGAGAAGAAGATGACTTGAAGATTGTCAACAATGAGTTCAATATTTAGAGTGTAAATCCAAGTCATCACTAAAAAGATTTACAGCTAATAAACCACAAAATACAAAAATAGAATCATAGACTTAAAAAAGGATAAAAAATAAGTGGAACAGATAAAATAGAAAGAGGAAGGGATGAAGGCCTAGGTCCCATTCCTGTATAAACCAGATGTTGTAACACTCATCTGTAATAGCAGCACTATGGAGGTGGAGGCAGGAAGGTCAGAAGTTCAAGGTCATCCTCACCTACATAGCAAGTTGGATGCAACCTGGGCTACATAAGATTTTTGGGGGGATTAAACTAATGAAATCAATGGTTAAGTGGTCCAAATTCCCTTAATTAAAGGCAGATTAAAAACTTAATGAATACCTAGGTGTGGTGGCTCATGCCCGTAATCCCAGAACTCAGAAAGACAGAGGCAAGTGGATCGCTGTGAATTCAAGGCCAGCCTGGTCTACAAAGCAAGTCCAGGACAGCCAAGGCTACATAAGAAAAACCCTCTCTCTAAACAAACAAAAACAAACAAACAAACAAAAGACCTTAAAGAATGAGTTTCGGGGATCCTGCACCAAATACCCACTTTAAATATGAAGAACAGAGAGGGAGGACAGCATGCTAAAAGTAAACAAAGTGATGGTAATTCTTGACAAGGACATTTTAGAGCAAAGAATGCTATTGAGGGTAAGAATATCACTTCAGAGTAACGGTACTTTATCCACCAAGAACATGCATGCAACCGATAATAGAATTCAAAATTCACACAACAAAAACTGATGAAAGAAAAGTGCTCAGTCGTGTTACAGATGTCAACACCTTCTCACCAATAACTCCTCACTCAAGCAGACAAAAGCTCAGTGAAATACAAAACCGTTGAAATGTCTGCAAACTTGTGAGCTGAGTCGCACACTCACAGCGAAGACACAACACCAGTGCTTGTGGTCAGTTACACTGCTAGTACTTTTCACCCTCGTGCTATTTAAAATGCAGCAGAGCTATTCATTTCAAATATTTACTGGGTGCTTCCTAAGTATTATGTGAGCTTTCCATCACCTTGGTAGAAATGAGAAACAACCGACTTAAAGGAGGATGGGCTTTAGAGGCCTCAGGCAATGGCTTGTGAGGCAGAAGATCATTTTGTGACTGGAAATAAAGGAGTGACAGAAGAGGTACAGAGAGAGAGAGAGAGAGAGAGAGAGAGAGAGAGAGAGAGAGAGAGAGAGAGAGAGAGAGAGAAGGAGCCTTGATCCCAATACCCCCTTCAAGGCAAGACCCCAGGAGCTTAACTTCCTTCTACTAAGCCCCACTTCCTGAAGATTTGCCACCTTCCAAAGACCATTAATGGCAGGATCAAACCTTCCAATCACAGACACTGCACGTCTAAACACAGAACAGAAAGACTTGTTGCATTCTGAACTACAAGAAGAGCAAGCCTTGATAAAGCTGGATGAATTCGAGTCACACACATGGCATAGATGTTCTCCAACCACAACAGAATTAAAGTAGAAATCAATAATGAGGGAGGGGAACCCAGCAAATTAAACTACTTCAAAGAAATGTTTTTAAGAGAATACATTTAATTCTGCTATACTCACAGATCAATGCGTTGTTCAGCTATCACCAGAGAAGCTTCCTCCTGCAGCAGATGAGAAGAAACATAGAGACCCACAGTCTGACATTACTCAGAGAATGAGAGAGACCTTGGAACACTCAGCTCTAAATGGCATGTCTCCATCACTTCCTTCTCCTGGAGCTCAGAGAATTCTGCAGAAGAGAAGGTGGAAAGACTATAAGAGCCAGAGTGGATGAAGGACTCCAAGAAAAACGAGGTCCGCTGAATCAACTAGGCAAGGCTCATATGAGACTGAAGCAGCAACATGCACAGGCCCTGCACGGGCATGCACCAGGTCCTCTGTGCTTGTATCATGGCTTCCAGTTTAGTGTTTTATGGGATTCCTGAGTATAGAATAAGTGGGTCTCTGATTCTTCTGCCTTCTCTTAGACTTTCCCTTCTATTGGTTTGTCTTTTCCAACTTCAACAAGATAGTTTTTGTTTCATCTTATTATATTTGATATCATTATATTTTTTAAATGGATGGATGGATGGATGGATGGATGGATGGATGGATGAATGAATGAATACCTAGCTGCTAAGGTAAAGGTTAACAACTGTGCTGTCATTTTATAGCTGTTAGGAGAGGGAAATTCAGTTGTCTCCAATGACTGACACTGGGTGTGTCAACCAGTCCAGGACAAGCCTCATGGTCAGGAGTAGTTGACCAACAAATAACAGACTCCACAGTTTTGTGTGCTTTTATTTGGCTATAGTTTGGTGGGGCTTGGGGGGTCTGAATGTTATTTTATTTTGTTTTCTTGGTTTGGGGGGGTTATTGTATTGGGGTTTGTTTGTTTATTTGAGAAAGAAGTTAAAGTTAAGTGGGAAGGAATGGGGAAAGAATTTGGAAGGACTTGGGAAAAGGGAAGAATATAATCAAAATACATTTAAACTTAAAAATTGTTTAAAATAATAAAGAACATAATAAAAAGACAAATAACAAATCTGAATTTAAAATTTAAGAAAATATTTTAACTTAATGAGAATGCCAGCAATATATTAAGACCTGTGGGGCTGCCACTTTAGCAGGACTGGAAGAGTTATCCATCCTTTACCATGCTAAAATGTCTACTGTAGAGAAAAGAGACATCTCAAACTATCAACTGTGACACAAACTGTGGATGTCTCAGATAAGAACTCACTCTATAGTCAATAGATATTAAAAAGGGAAAGAATAGAACAGCTAGCTCTATGTGCTTAAATTTGACAACATAAATGAAAAGAAATTGTGTGAGTGTGTATGTGTGTGTGTAATAGAAACATAAATAGATCTTACAAAAAATAAATAGGCAGTATAAATACCATCCAGCTACCACAGGAGTACATTCATGGAAATATTTCTTCAAACAATGAAGGAGGAAGAATCATCAATTTATGCAAAAAGCTGAAGAACACACAACACTTGATGGTTCACTGCAGCCAGCGATACAATAATACCAAAACCAGTTCAACAGATATTACAAGAAAAGTTTAGCCAACATCTTTTGAGAATACAGGTGCAAAAAGTCTTACAGACATTTAGAAAATTAAATCCAATAAGTCTAAGAACTGTAATGTTGTCACCAAATTAGTTTTGCTGAAAGAATAAAGATCGTGTTTTAATTGAAAACTAACCAACACTGTCTACCATATGAACAAACACACAGAGTTCAGAGTGAGGCCAGCAGGTCTGCTCCTAACACTTCCACTCAACAAGACAGTGGAGAGTCTTCTGCTCTGTGGCTCATGTGCACATTCAGAAATCCTCCTCTGGGTTATAGAATACAGTTGTGTTTCAGTTGGCTGACCCCTTGTTTTACCCAATTCAAAAATCATAGATACAGAGGAAGAACCCTAAGTGGCCCCACTGGCATCTTATACTTTCCTTGGTGCTTGGCAGCAGCAGGAGGGAGTAGCAGCAAGTGGGGACAGCTGCAGGTGGTCCCTTCCATCTGATAGTCCTCATCAGACCTCAGGACATTCAGCTTTCTCTAGGAAGTCAGACATTTTCAGCCCTTGGTTACGGCCGGTGTTTTATGTCAGGCCTCAGTAACCCAATTCGTTGGCCCTAAAATCAGCCGGTGTTGTGGCTCCTGTCCCAGGCTCTGAGATCCTGTCTCTGAAGCTCTCCTGGAGTTGAGGGCATGTATCCATGTTACCCCCTCTCTCTTTAGCCTCAGTTCTCTGACTTCCCTGGCCATCTCACAACCTCTCTTCTCTTCCTGCCCTGGCCACTCTCAGACTCTCTGGAGGCCCTGCAGCTTTCACAGCTCAGTCTAATGACTTCTCCACTGTCGCGGCCACCAAAGCTCGCTGCCTTCGCCATTGCCCTGTGGTTTCTCTGCTTCTTTATGTTATTGACTCAGTCACATGACTGAAAGTAGGCAAGCAAAGACCTGTTTGTTGGGCCTGGTATTGTGACACCATAGGATGTTGATGAAGGAGGATGACATGGGACAGTGCCCCCTGTAGACTCGCAGAGTGAGCCTGGGCTGCCTGCTAATACATCTCCAGGGTGGGTGCTCTGTGAATCAGAGCCTTACCTCTTTGTCACCAGTTAGCACGCCCTCAGCTGGACACTCAAGGGAAGTGCTCTTCCTCTGACCTGGAAATGCTGACTGGGTCATCTAAAGTTCACAGAAGCTTTGAAAAGGCCCTGGCTGGCATTGCCTCTTTAGGAATAGCATTAACCAGCTATGGTCTTCATGTTGCTTCCTTGAGGACTCTGCAGATACTCAAGATGGCTAAAGGGGGTTCAGTTGTGTGTTTGACTAAGTTCTTCTGTTCAACACAGCCAAGACAGCAGGGGAGAGTCCAACAGCTGCCAATCAGGGAGCCAAATCATTACATCCTGTGTTCACCATTTATTCTGCAATGATCATCACAAGTGCTTTTTAACATGAGCTTAGAGAGGTAACAATTGGGGGTTTTTTATTTATTTTTTTAACAGACATTAACAGTGCTTAACACCTGCCTTGTGAGCCAGGTGTGGTGGCACACGCCTTTAATCCCAGTACTTGGGAGGCAGAGGCAGGCGGATCACTGTGAGTTTGAGGCCAGCCTGGTCTACAAAGTGAGTCCAGGATGGCCAAGGCTACACAGAGAAACCTTGTCTCGAAAAACCAAACCAAACAAACACCTGCCTTGTGCCCCAGGGCTCCCTCCTCCGTCTCATTATGTCCATATTCCTTAGAGGACACCATCAGCGTTTTTTTAGCACCCCAAGGAGTGAACTATTTTATTTGTAGGGATGTGATGATTTCAGTTTAACATCCTTTGCCTGGACTTACATTTATGTGTTCTTGTTAACCACTGTCCTGAATGTTAAAGATAACCCCAGGCACAGACAAATACTTGGAAATGACTCCCCCTCCCCCTTCGAAGTATTTTCATGTTCCCCAGGCTCACTGCCCACCAGTCATGTTCTCAGAAGCCAGTCCCCTTCACCCTCCTGCACAGGCCAAGGCCAGGGGTGGGGAGGCTGTCACACCTACACCCACCAGCCTGGCTCCAGCTTCCCAGGCTGTGTTTTCACTGCAGGAGGAGAGGCTGTTCTTTCTCAGCTTCTGCTATGAGGCCCCATCCTGCTCTGCTGCCAACTCCCTGGACACACAGCTGCAGCTGCATCCACTTCAGGTGTTATGCTCCGTACTTGGTCAGGATGCAATGGGTTTCTCCTGAAAATTGGTGGCAGCTTCCATACTGAGTTCTCAGGATGGAAATGGCAAGGTTTTAGGTTCCATGAAAACCACAAAGATGGATCTCGGTGAGGTTCGGCTAGAGCCCATTGCTACTTAACAATACCCAGGAAGTAAACACACGAAGGCAGGATAACTTTGTCTCACACAAAATGACCCCTCACTACTCCCTTCAACATGACCATCACCGTGGGAGCTGCACTGCCTTCCAGGGGGTGGTGGAACATTGCTGGAGGAAGCCAGGGATGGGCTTTGAGTGTTCATAATCTCATCATACTTCCTGTTTACTCTGTCTGCTCATGTTTTCCTTTGAAGATAAGAGTTTTTTGACTTCCATATGTGCCTACTGCTTGCTGCCATTCTTTCCCACCATAGTGGATTCTTACGCTCTGGAACCATAGCAAAAACAAGCTTTTTCTTCCAAAGGCCGTGGTGTTTTATCATAGCAACAGAAAAGTAATCAGTATAGGAGGTAAGGGCCTCTCTCTGAGAAGAGGTCCTTACTAGTTAGGGTGACGTAGCCAGGCACCAGCGTGACAAGGAGCACCTAGTATGAGCGCAAGTGCACAAGACACTATGGGAGAGGCAGGCCCCAAAGAAGGACACCACAGTCCCACAGCAGGAGGGTGGCCACCAATGTCCATCTGGATGGGTCAAAGGTTCAGACTGATGGCTGTTCAGGAGCAGACTGGCTGTGGCATGTAGCCAAGGCAACTGCCAAAGCAGCCAGATTTCCAGTAAAAACACAGGTAAGTGTATTATTAGCCAACTTGGTCCAGCTCTTTCTCCCTTCCTGAGAGCAACTTGGTAGTCAGCAGTTCTCCGAGTCCTTCCCAGAAGGGAACGTGATGCCCAGTGAATGTTGTGAAATACTGACTTTCTCCCTTTGCCTCAGTTTCCAGGATGCTCAGGTGCAACGCCACCACCTTTCTCCTAACTAATGAGACCTATGGCATAGAGCTACAAATCCCACTACTCAAGAGTTGGAAGGATTGCAAGTTCAAGGCCATCCTAGTCAACTTAATGTGGCCTTGTCTCAAAATATGAAGTATTAAGGAACAGAAAAGAAAGGAGAATGAAGGAAATCACTTGTGTATACTCTACACACTCAGGATTAGGCACCAGAAATAAATTTCTAAATAAACCACAATATGCATACTTTATAGGTCACAGAGATAACAGTTATGGAAATGCTGGGTGTTGACTTTCAGATATTTCAGGGCATCCCAGCAAGGGCCAATGGTGCTCTGTGTTAGTGACTTTTCTATTGCTGTGATAAAACACCATGACTAGTGATTAGAAGATTCAAACACAAAGGTTCAACATTTTCTACTTCAATACATGATGATATTTTGTTACCTTATCACATTTACACCAGGAGAAAAAACACTAATAAGATAATGAGCAAGCCTGGTGCCTTTAATCCCAACACTCAGGGAGGCAGAGGCAAGCAGATCTGTGTCAGTTCGAAGCCAGTCTGGTCTACAAAGCAAGTCCAGGACATCCAAGGCTACACAGAGAAACCCTGTCTTGTTAAAAATAATAATAATAATAATAATAATAATAATAATAATAATAATAATAATAATAAGAAGAAGAAGAAGAAGAAGAAGAAGAAGAAGAAGAAGAAGAAGAAGAAGAAGAAGAAGGAAAACTGTGAACATTCACTTGGTTCCTCGCTGGTGATTCTGTTTGCTAACATGCCTGGATCTTTTGGAAATACAGGAGTGCCCCATCCTTGGCTGAACGGTGTCTCCCAAACCACAGCATATTTGGCCAGTAAACATGGTACAAACATTGATCACGTGCTGCATCTTCCCCCCAGAGGTGATTCAGGGCTGAAGATATAGAAACATTTTGAGATGCTGATGTTCAGGTCGTGGTGCTGCCCTTTGCTCCACAGGAGGAACTGTCAGCACGATGACAGAATCAGCTCTGATCTTTATTTTGCCCCTCCTATCACCACAACTCTCAGAATCCATAGAAGCTTCTCTCTACAGCATCCTGCAGCTCTCTTTTACAGAGCAATTCCTCAGCCTGGCCCTAGGAAGGTGTGTGTCATGGGAGAGAGTCTTCCTGTAGAGTCTGAGGTTTCCTCTGCCTGTACAGCATTACCACATAAAAAAACCAGATATTTTCTCCCATGCCAGCCCGTGATCACCCACCCACACCGGCTGGTGCTGAAGGCTCCTTCTACAGACACGGGGAGAGGACTGCCTAGAACCTGTCTGCGGTGCCTGGGCCGGTCCAGACAGCCACAAAGCAGATGGATGGTACTCTTGACAGCCCTTCCCTGGCAGGGTCCTGATCCTTGAGCTCTAGAGAAAGCCTGCACCAGGGCTAGCAGGCTCCGTGGAAATGAAAACATCATTTCTCCTTCCTTCCATCTCAGCAAAGCCTGAGACTGCCTCTGATAATTAATCCTCTGGGAGAAATCGATACTACAACTGCTTGAAGAAGAAACAATCCATGGCTAAGTAAACTTTGTAAAAGATGCTTCGGCGGCTTCTGCAGGCAAAGGCCGGCGTCTGCTGCGGATACAGAAGCCACACACATGCTGCCTTCTCCCCATAAGAAGCACCACCCCCAAAAGGCAGCTACCACAAACCACTTCATTCAGTGAAACACTGGTTATAAATGAGGCCTTTGTCCTCCAGGCCTTGACTAGCTCTTTTCTTTTTCCTCTGGGTACCCAGAAAAAGTCTATGTTGGGTAGTCAGAAGTGGTCTGGAGAAGCTTCAGGTGTGGTGTGCTACGGATACAAAGGGAAATTCAGGGTTATTCTGTGGTCCTTTACAAAGCCAGGGTGCTGCTTTGTCTCGGTTCTTTGTTCCGTTTTACATTTTGCTCTTACTACTCTTTGCCTTCTTCCTTAGAAAGTGACATTGAGGCCCCCGCTTACCCTGGCCACACACCATTCATTCGCCTGTGATCCACAGTGACCTGTTGCAGCTTCATCAAACTGGGAAGAAAACATCAAGGGTCTCTCACTGGACAACTCTGAGCCCCTCCAGGGCCGGCTCTGCCCGGGTTGATGGGCTCTCTCTAAAGGACAGAATGTACCGCACATTTCCCTGTGTTTGTCGCCTACACGTGTTCTCGAAATACAACCTAGAGGTATACTAACTTGATACTTATACTATTGACAAAGGAATGAGCATGTAAAAAGACTAAATATCTTTGTTTTCTGTAATTAGACTTCCCATTTCTACAAGAGCAGAAACCTTCACAAGCAAAGTAAACATCATTGCAGTTCACAGTGTGCACGCCTCCGGATTCTGATCTCAGGTGTCTCAGGCAAGCATGCTTCATGTTTTCTAGTGTTATGGCACAGAGTAGTCAAAGGATATATGTTGTGTATTTCAACACCAAGGCTGCAGTGGAGTCCTGCAATGCATCATGGGCCAGGGACACCTTGGAATCCTTACACATCTGGCTTCCAATTAAGTTTTAGTCGTTGAATGCTTAGAAGTAATTTACTGTTAACCAAATTTCCATGGCCCTCATTGTCAGTTATATGCACTCCTGTTTCGGTCCTTCAAAAACAAAAACCTTTGCAGCAACGAGCTGCACCCTTCTCTGTTCCCAGCCTTGCCATCCGGCCATGGAGCAAGGTGAGATTCACTCCCACATGTATATATTACATGAAAGTGGAAGTGAAACCATCTAGGGCTTTTTTGAGGTCATGAAATGGTCAAAAGTACATGGTAGGAAAATGCCCTTGCTAAACCCACTACAAGAAATGATGAATATATGACAATGTAAAAAGAAAAAAAGGAGCCGCAGAAACCCCAAGCTTATCTGGGTAGAGTGGGGAAAGAAGTACTGGCTTACAGGGGCAATCTTGCACATGTCTGAGTCTGCCCTGCCTGGGTTCCCTGTTTCACCTGGTGCCCCCCACCCCAGGCAATATAAACTTTGAGGCACCTCCCTGCTCTCACTCCTGCTTCTGACAAAAAGGATGTCACAAGCTCTCTTTCACATTCTATAAAGTCATGGGCTATGCTTACTCCAAGGGTGACTCTCAGGAGTCAGCAATGTCACACAAGGCACTCTCCTGTTGCAGGCACCCTGACATCCAGAAGCCCATTTGAGAGGTTTCCTGCTCCCCACTCCACTCCCACTCCAACTGTGCCGTTTCCCTGGAGCTCAGGATGGATTGAAATGGTTTTGGAATCTCCCTCCTTGGAGACGGGAGAGCTCCTTTCTTGGCAGAAGTTGGTTTTCCTGTATTGATTGCTCCCCACTCACCTGCAGGAGCAGCAGCACTGCAGTGCCTGCATTTATTTATAGAGCTGCAGCAGCACCAGCCCCAGTTATAATCCTTAACTTGACAAACCTGTAACCGTTGGGCGGAGCAAATCTCCAGAGCTGCCCATCACTCTAGATGTATTCGCCTAAGAGGTGTCTTGAGGAGGAGACATCTGGGAGAGGATCTGGAAGAGGCTGGGCCAGGCACAGAGGGGCTTGAGTCCTGTCCTGCCTGCTGGTAGGTGCCTGCACTTGTGGCTCAGGAGGCAGGAGGGATCGCCACACATGAGAGTGCTCAAAGTAGACCAAGAGTTGGGAAGGCAAAAGCCAACCCTGGCTCATTGCCCAGACTGGTGTGGTCACTGATGGGAGCTCTAGGAGTGGCAGGACAGAGGCCCTCACAATGTTGTCCTCTAAACATGCCTCCTAAGTGGCACCGGTATTTGCAGTAATAGCACTGCCCACCTGCACATGCCCTTCCTCTCGGCTTGCTCTGGACACTTCCCGCAAGCTCCGGTCAAGAGGATCAGTGTCAAGAGAAGGTGGATTCTGGAGCTGATGGATGGGGGCTCCTTGGATCTGCCTCAATTATCCACAAGCAAAGGCTGTTATTCTTCAGCTACAAGTGGTAGTCATGTCTGAGTGGCCCTGTTTGTGAGGCTTTGCCCTGGCTTGTCCACTTAAAAGATCATTAATCACCGCCCCAGTTTATAAATCACAGAGGCCGGCTCACCGCTCGCCATGATGAGGTTGAAGCGCCCAGGAGTACTTAGCGAATTCCCAGACCCAGCTAGCGCTCTTTCTCTCCGCCTCCAGCAGCCTGGCCATCCATCATCCTGCACCCACTGAGGCAGAAGCACGGTGACAGAAGAATGCCTGGGAGCCAAACAATATGAACCGTTAAGACTAGGGCCAGGGAGCTCTTTAAAATTTCCAACCAGTTCCTTAGCCTTTTGTGTTAACAAAACCTATTCATTTCGGAATTTGGCAGTTCAAATTATTTCAGACAAGACCCCAAGACAAATGGCTATATGATAGAGTCACACAGGGACAGTGGCAGCTAGGGAGGGGGAAAAAAATGGAGGCTGCTGCTGGTGAGTGATGAAAAGGCTGGTGGGTCAGGGGGCTTGGCGTCTACTTGTTTGCCTCCTCTGCGCAGCACAGACCACCGAGGATGACCAGTGCCTTCCAGAACTGGAGAATCCACCTGGATTCTTCAACACACATGTGGAGGTTTAGAGGGCCTTGGGCACAGATTGTTAAAGCAGTTGAGGGTAGCAAGCAACAGCACCGAAGCTAGCAGGGGTAATTTCCCTTTCCACTTCACATTACCCGCTAAACTAGTTTTACATATTTCCAACATTTTTCCCCCTGCAAGGAGAAAACATAAATTGTCCATTGTCCGGAAGAAAGTATGAGGGGGCGCCTAAGTGGGGCTGACAGCTCCCATTTCCCGCAC
Source organism: Acomys russatus (assembly GCF_903995435.1). Classification (NCBI taxonomy): domain Eukaryota; kingdom Metazoa; phylum Chordata; class Mammalia; order Rodentia; family Muridae; genus Acomys; species Acomys russatus. The sequence continues at coordinate 32,128,843 of NC_067145.1, forward strand.
TCTGGCAGAGAGTGATTTGAACGGCTGAGAAATTGTGTTTGAAGCAATGTAATGACGTGAAATAATTTCCTGTCGGCGTGTCAATGAAAAGCCTGGAGAATGGCATGGTAACATATATGGGCTACCACTGGAGAAAGGTGGGTGAGAGGGAGGCGTGAGAGAGAGAGAGAGAGAAAGAAAGAGAGAGAGAGAGAGAGAGAGAGAGAGAGAGAGAGAGAGAGAGAAGATGTGAGGGAGGACAGGGTGGGAAAGGCTGTGTGGGGTCTTTGGATGCAGACATTGATGGACGCATAACTGTATGGAACAGGCAGAGGACTCTGAGAAAAGCTGGCTGCAAAGCAGCCCTCCAGGGTCCTAAGCCAGCTGGCTTTCCCATCAGCTCTATTTAACTATGTCAAGCCACCATCTAGGCATGGACCACTTGGCAAGCCAGAATGAAAAGAAACTCAGAATCTGAGCAGCTGACCTCACAAATGGTCTCCCATTCAGAAACCATCCCTGTGACTCACAAGCATGGTTTTTTTTTTCTTTTTTTCTTTTTTTTTTTTTTTTTACTGTTGCCTGGACCAAACAAGGGGAAAACCCATGCCACATCTGTAAAGAAAAGCACAAATCTAAACCTGTCCAGCTGTCTATGTATGCCTGTCTCAAAGGAAGGGCCTCTACACAGCCCAGGTGAAGGGCACACACTCTCAGCTGCATCCCCATCCATACTCTTCTCAGAAAAAAAAAAATACCTGAGTTTTGCCATGTGCTCATCATTTTACTCTTCTTGCTTAGGGAAAGCCCATAGAAAGGTTTGTGACTTGTCTTTGCCCTGGGACCCTCAAGACAGCTCTCAATCCCGATCAGTGACCAAACTGTTGACCCAGAAGGTACCCACATCAGAGGGAAGCCTGGGGTGCAGGCCAACTGACCCTGACACTCAGCACGATGTTGTCAAGCCAGTGATATCTCTGAGAACCAGCAATCGGTCCTCACTCCAGAACTTAGCAGCCTCCAAAGCAGACTCTAGGAAACCCAGAGTGGAGCTTCTCCTGGCTACCATTCTCCGAAAAGCTCTGGGGCTGCCTAACTGCTTAGCAGGAGTGGGGGTGACAGCTTGTCATGCTCAGACCCGCTCCCTGGCCAACAGTGAAGGGCTCTGAGCTTCCTGGTTTAAAAGTGCATATAAGGGCCTTTAAGTGGGTACCCAGTCATTAAATAATTAAACAATCTCCTTGCACTAAAGGCAGCCTCCATCCAACCCCTTTCTGACTTTCCGACTAACTGTGGTGCACACAAGTAGCCCAAGTGTTTTAGAGCATCCCCTTGGCCCTTCCTCCTCCCTGCCCCCATCAGCAGCAGATCCCCTCTCCTATTGCTCCCTTGTCTCTAGCCTGCTTCAGAACAGAGAAGAGGATCAGTAAAGGATTTTTGAATGTTGCTGCCACTTGTCATAGCTAGCCACTGGAGCCTCATTCTACTCCTGAAAGAAGTTTCTAGTTGTGAGCTTGCACTCCTCCATGTTTGTGAAAGCAGATGTCAGCTGCCATAAAGTTTAGACAATTGTTTTATGATCTTCTGGTTCCTGAGTTCCCTGAGACCCATGGAGGTCAGCTGAAGTACAGGCACACTTAGGTATGGGTGGAATGCATGGCCCCTATACCACATGACCACAGACTAATAGCACCATTGGCTCTGCCTGTGTCACTCGGGGCTGGCCTCCTGACCTGTGAACAGTTGTGTTTCCCACTACACCGTGACCTCCCACAGAACCACTCCACCAGCTTCTCAGGGAGACTGCAGGTTGCCATTAAACTGAAGTGTGTCGCTTGTACCACAATGACTGGAAAGGAAGCAACACAGTAAGGAAAAGGAGTGACCCCAGGAGTCAGGGGTCACTGGGCTTGCCAGGGGTCCATCCACCATCTATAGAATAAGCCTTTCCACAGGACATCGGTCATCACCTGAATGTCGGCAGATCCCAAGAGACAGGTGGCACTGTTCTCCTGGAAGCCAGAAGGAGACTAGATAGACTTGTCACCACGACAACTATCTCCAAAGTGAGCCCCCATTCCAGCACCTGACAGGTAACAAGAGGTATCTAGGAAGACTGTTGGGTGATCCCCTCCAGAAGCAGGCTCGGAGGCAGTCTTTAACTTCTGGCAAGTAACTGAGAATCATGAGAGGTAGTGCCATAGGTGGTAGCCTGGGAGGGCCCAGGACCATGAAAAAGAACACATGAAGGAATAGTACCATTTATGGGATCCTGGGAAGGGTGGTGCCATGGACAGGATCCTGGGATGGATAGTGCTACTGCTGGAGACCTGAGAGGGTTGATAGCCAGACATCTAATTTAGGGGCAGACAAAGTGATGAATCAGAGAAAGATTTGACAGAATGAGTCAGAGATAAACTATGCCCAACTCTCACAAGAACCGACAGGAAAGAGACGCTACTTAAGAAAAGCACAGAAGAGTTAAGGCGGTAGAGAAGGGTGGAGCAGAGAGAGAGTAGAGAACACAACACAGAAGAGCATCCTATAAGGAATGCTCTTTGCTCACAGCACAGCCACATGCACCTATGATTGGTGTCACCTGCTTCTGCTGTAGGAATATCTGGTAAATTCACAGTGAGCTATTGAGGTTCCTACCCAGGGAGCTACAGGCAGAATGCGTACAATATTCTACTTTTCCTGGCCCGCTGGGAGGAAGAGAGGCATATGTTGACCAAAATGGGGCACACAGGTTTCAAGTGCCAACAATCTGATCTGAGCATGCTTTGAGTCTCATGCATGGTCTTTGGGATCCAGATCCACTCCTGGCTCTGCCCCATCTCTCGCTCTAGTCGTACTGAATGCATTTGGAAAGCTCAGAGTACATAGCGCCTACTGAAAGCTGCAGAGGAAACTGCCTTCTCTCATCATGTATGAGTATGTTCAGGCACACACAAGGTGCATACTTACATCCAGGTGCATTCACTATGCATAGATATACTCACACCTGCACTTGTACACACACAGGCATGCACATGCACTCACACATACATGTGCATATCCACATCCACCACACAATGCACACCACATGTACTCATGTGTACATACTCACTCATGCATATGAACACTCACATCCATATTCACATACGATAAATGTAACTTTTACTCCTCAGATGTAATTGTCTCCGAGGCTAACTGCAGAAAAAGCACACCCTTTCCAGCTCTTTTTGAAATCTGGCTGGCTGATTCAACTAAGGTGCTCTGACTCAAACTCCTCCCTAAGCTGACTGATTCAATCTGGCTTTTCTCAGCTTCTGACTGAATTGCTCTGCTTGGCCTCAAACTAACTCTAGTAGTCTGTTCTATTCTTCTGGCTCCTTCTTATCCTATGGCTTCAACTGCCTCTGTACAGACTCACAAACTCAGCTCCACTCACCTGAACCAACTGAACTGATCTGAACTTCAGTGAACTGAGCTGCCACTGCACTGCCTCTCAGCTGACTCCCCACCGACTGCCAACTGACTGTACGCAATTCAGCTCTACTATACTATCTTCTCTACTGAACTCTACTGTATTCAAAGTGCCCAACTACACCAGCAATTGATCAAAGTGGCTTGCCACAGCCAGACCCCCACTCAGAACTGTCCCCTCAAGAGTTGTCAGTCTATCCTTGAGCAGCAAGCCAGCCAGGGTTGTCAAAACCCCTCCTTTCTGTCCTGGGACTGTCAGAGCTCTTCCTTCCCACCCTAAGCTAACAAGATAGCAGCAGACAAAATGGCAGCTACTGTCAGAGTGGTGACACTACCTCAGTGGGAGCTGTCCATGATGATCTTTCCTGACTCACCCTACTGCCTTGAACTCCCTTTGTGAACTTTGTAAATCCTCAAGGCAGGAAATTGGCTAGACTCCTGCCTGAGGAAGCTCCAGCAGCCCACCCAGACCTTCCCCAGGCCTTTGTAACTGCCACAAAGTCATCACTAGCCCCGCAATAGGACCCATCCCAGATTATGCCAATTTGAAGTGAAAAGTCTGAACAAAACCCCACCAATCCCTGAGCAGGAAAATGCACCAATCCCTGAACAGGAAAGCCCACCAATCCCCGAGTTCCCCAAACTCAGGACTTGAAATCCTCACTCCTGAAATCCCTGCTCTAGAAAGTTCTGCACCCTAAGGAATCCTTTTTAAGGCTATGTCAACCCAGTTCCATGTTGCTTTCTCCTGGGAGCACAGGTAGCCACTACTGGATTAATGCCTCAAATAAAGTACTTTTAAGAGATTTACTGTCTGGTGTGACTCTCCCACATTTCATAAGAAGAAGCAAAGAATAAAAGAAGCAATAAAGAGAAGAGAAGTGGAGTAGGGCTCAGTCTCCTGAGCTCCTCAGCTCAGCTGAGGATACCCTCCCCTGGAAGCTGCACTGCCTCTGCTGAGGAGGCTCCCTCTCAGGGCTGTGTGGTGCCTGGGCTCCCATGCCTCAGGATGCCCTTCCAGTGTGACACTGTCCTACCTCAGAGCTGTGTGGGCTATGCCAGGCTCCCGAGTTCTAAGGTACCTTCTCCCCTCACAGCTGAGTAGTTCCTGGGCTTCCCAGTCCTAGGATACTCTTTCATCCAAAGGAAGAACCAGGAAGGCCAACAACAGCAAGATCTCTCTGCACCTGAGAACTTAGGGTATTTCCATTAAGGATCCAAGTCCATGGGGACCCAGCACCTCTGGAGACCAGAAATTTGTGTGACATATGGCAGGATAGCTCGAGGCTGAGATCTCCAGCTCAGGCCTCTTGCCTCAGACTCAGACTCTCAGACTTATGAGAGTATTCACAAATTCACACGGACGAACATATGTCTCATGCACACACACACACCCATTTACATACATGCACACACAAATTAACATGTTGCAGTACACAGGAACAGTGCCCATCCCACATTCACTACCTCTGAAGAATTTGTTGAAATAAAGTTTCTCTTATTTTTATTTTTACTGGCACTTTATGGTGTTATATTATCATTGGGTATACTTTTGTCAAAAATTATAGACCAAGGAGAAGCAATTAAGTACAGAGTATGAATTATGAAATCATTAAGTAAATTTCATAGATGTTAATTACAGGGACAGAGCAGTAGGCTCATCTTCCTTTTGTTCATTGGAGGTAGACACCTGTGTGTGTGTGTGTGCTCTTTTTATTTTTATGGGAAACAACAGGAATTTCACCCAGCCCCTTAGCTTATTACCACGTCAGCAGGCCTCTGCTGGTGAAGCGTGAGGATTAGACGTCCTGGTGGAGTGGTCTGTCCTGCTGGACAGCAAGATTGCCAGCTTGAGAAGAGGGTACTGCTAACTTCCTCTCCCAGCAACTCTACAGCAAACTGCTCAGCATTGCCCCTGGTCTACTTCCTGATGTGGAGAAAACATCAATTGGCTGATGTCAGAATAAAGTATGTGTTTTGTAGTCTCATGAACTTAACAAGTGGTCGGAGTTTTGGATTCTTGTAGCTTTCTGTGAGTTCCATAGCTGAAAGAGGGAATATAATAATAAAAAGAGCCTCAACACAACAGGCATACACATAAACAATCATCTCACCCAACACATGTATGAAGAGTCAACCTAAGAGAAATACACAGATATGGCCAATCTGACAGGCATACACCTGAGTGGCCAAGCCAACTGGCACATACATGAATGTTTCATCCCACAGATTCACACATGAATAGGATGAATGGTCAGCCAAACAGATACAGGCATGGAAAGTCAAACAAACACGCATAAAAGGTCAACGCAATAGACACACACATAAACACTCAACCCCACACACTAATACATGTAAGTGAACAATCCAAAAGAAATGTGCATGAACAGTCAAACCAATAGACATATGTGTGAATAATCAACATAAACATACATGAAACATACATGAATAGTCATATGCATGGATATTCAAACCAACAGACACATACATAAATTGTTGCCCCCCCCCAAAAATGTTGGCCCAATATGACACAATAGGCACATACATGAACAGTCAACTCAACACAAACACACACACACATAAATGCATGTGCACACACACATTCACATGAACATTCAAACCAGCAGGTACATGTATGAACAGTCCAATACAACAGGTACACACATAAAGTCAACTCAAAAAACATACACATGAACAGTGAAACCAACAGACAGACATAAGCAGTAAGGACAGACACATGCACAAATGGTAATTAACACTACCCATGGGTAAGTATCTAGAACTTTGGTAAAACCACTGATCAGTGATGTCACCAAAATAGTTCTAGCCACAGAACTAGAGATTAGAGAAGCCAAAGATGTGTAGTACATGGTCCAGGCTTGTAGTCACCACATGGTGAGAGGCATTTACTGTGAGTTGACCCTGGAATCTGCAGGGATGCTCTCATGGGTGACAGGTCAACAGGTTATAATAACCACCAAACAGAAGAGCAGTGCATAGCCTGAGGAAGCAGGGAGAGAGCAGGTAGCAGACAGTCAGGAAAGTCCCTCTGAGTGTGAGTCAGAGGTCAGTCTGGGGCAAAAACATTCCAGGCAGGTGGGATGGAGCTGAGAGCGGGTGCTCCAGAGGGGTAGACAAAGCCAGAGCTGGAGGAGGAACAGAAAAGAAGGATTTTCAGATCAAGGTCAGACCGGGAATTCTCTCTGTTGCAATGGAGGGGTCAATGGCAGGGTAATGAGGTCTACGTGTTAAGTTAATACCCGTCTGGCTGCTGCTCAGGAAATAGAAGGAAGCCTATTCCCCAAGGCCCATCTGGAACCCATATGGCTGCATCTTGCCAAAAGATCACCAATATGTTGTCAGTGGAGCTGGTGGGACTTCCCAACGGGGTGTGTGTGTGTGTGTGTGTGTGTGTGTGTGTGTGTGTGTGTGTGTGTGTGCGTGTGTGTGTGTGTGCGCGCGCGCGCGCACGCGCACGTCCATGTACAGAGTCTCTCTTTTTTAATTTTTATTTTTTAAATAATTTATTCAGATTACATCCTGATTGTTATCCCCTCACTTGTATCTTCCAGTTCCCCCTCCCTCCCTCTTTCACTCTATCCCCCTCCCCTAGACCTGTGACAGAAGGGGACCTCTTTCCCCACCATATGGTCACAGCCTATCAAGTCTCATTCTGGTAGCCTGCTTACCCTTCCTTTGAGTGCCACCAGGCCTCTCCACCAAGAGGACGTGGTCAAATAGGGGACACCAGAATTCATGTCCAAGTCAGTCCTATTCTATACACAACAGTGGAAAATGTTCTGTCCATTGGCTACATCTGAATAGGGTGTCTAGGTTTACTGCATGCATTGTCCTTGGTTGGCTGTGCAGAGTCTCTTAAAGGACAACTGAAGCCATTGCTACTGAGAAATCCTGGAGAGAATTAGAGCTTAAGTATTCAGGGCAGCAGTCCTGGTGTCAGCACAAGGATAAAAAAATTCTTCAATGTCACCCCACAATTTTAAAGATGGAATTAGAAAAATCAAGGCCACTTAAGTGTCTGTGGCCAGCTCTGGGGATACATTGGTAGCACTCCTCCAGTGCTCTTGTCTCTGAAGTACTATGGAGGCTAGGAATCTCAGCAGTGACATCATCCTAGGTACAAAACAGATGTTTCCCTACTGTGAGACCCAGTCTTGTCAATCTCTCCTTGGTGTGTCCCAGAGAAGGATGTAGTCTTTATGATTGACCAAGGGTGACTGAGTTCTTCTCAGAGGTTTTCTGAGATTTTCTGAGATTAACTTGTGTGTCTGGAGATTGAGCCACTTTTTAAAATTTCTATGTAATAATTAATTGTAGTTTCCCATGCCTACTTAATAAAAGGGAATCTGGCTCATACCACAGCTCAAGTAAAAGGTTGTTTCACGCCAACCTCACCCCTTTCTCAGGTATGGATACATACACCCAGAGATAAGGATTTCCCCAACTGCACCTGCTAGCTGTTGGACTGGTCAACTCCACCCTCCCCCAGAAGTGTGGCTGTCCCTCCTCAGGGAAAGGCCAGTGTTCTCAGCTCCACACGGCCTCCAACCACATAGGGTTACTCAAGAGCCACTTTAGTGGATGGAATGCCCATTTCAAAGTGAGGAAAGAGTCTCAACACAGTAGGCAGTTTGCCCTGTTCTCAAACCAAAAGCAGAGCACTGTTAGAAGGAGCAAAAAGAAAAAAGTATTACTCTATGGACTATGAAATCAAATGCCTGAAAACAAAGAGGTACAAAAATAGAGTAAAAAAGAGAGAAAAAAAAAGTACAGAAATGGCTCATTTCCAATTTAAATGACAAGGCAATAATTTCTTCCCATTTGAAATCACTATTTAGAAATACAAAATAGATGGAAACAGATTAGAAAATAACTATAAATGAATATAAGATAAGTATAAGAATTATATTTTATATACCATTAAGACTCTTTATACAGACATATGAGAATGTGGGAATAAATCCCACCGTGGGGGTACGAGTGCCACTCATATGACCTACATTTTCTAAGTGTCCCTCCTTATGGACTGTTTGCTGGCAGGAAAACAATTTGTATGGCTCTAAATCTCTTCCAGAAACACAAATATTTTTAAATAGGAAAGCTCTGAGTAAAGAATAATTTAGAAGAGCTAGCAGCTTCCTTAGACCTAGAAATGCATTTTAAAGTAGTGTATTAAGCCCCAGTGAAACTCAGTGTGTAACAGCATGAATCAAAGACCCCAGACTAGGGACCCCAATGCAGGTGATAACTGTAGAAATTTGGGTGTCTTGTGACCAGGCAGACATCAGAGAAACTCGAGATTGTTGAGATGACCTGCCTACAAAGATGAACAAGAGTGACCAGGCTCTGTCTTACCTTACAACAAAACTCCCCGCTGCAGGATCAACTTCAGACCGAGAAGATGGCCCACAGAAGCAGAGTCACAGGTGGAAAAGGAGAAACCAGCCCTTCTGTGAGCAGGTTCTGCACACATAACACAGGCAGCCATCAAATAAGGAGCTGCATATTCTGAGGCTACAGTCATGGAAACACGAACACAGCAGAACACTCCAGAAACTTCCATGAGCAAGTGTGAATGTAGCTTCTATTCTCCTGATGTATTTGTCACCTCTGAGGCTTACTGCCTCTGTCTGCTAGCCTAGGCCTAGTCCTGGAAGCTTCTAGCCTCCAGACAATCTAACCTAGGTCAGCCTCTGACTGAGCCTTACTGCTTAATGAGCTCACCCTTACTTGTTCTTTCTGAGCTCTGTGCTGGCTGGTTCAACTCAGCTGTTCCGGCTCAAACTCTTCTCCCAGCTGACATTCATTCAGTCTGGCTTTTCTCTCCGCCTCTGAATTGTTCTGCTTAGCCTCAAACTAACTCCAGCAATTTGTTCTAATCTTCTGGCTCCTTCTCATTTTCTGGCTCCTTCTGTCTTCATCTGAGTCCGGCTTGTTCTCTCTCCTCCATTCTCTGTGCTGCTCCTTTAAGCAGCTTCCCTTTGCCCTCTGTGCTTGTGAGAGATGGGCATATCCTATTCTGTCAAATCTTTCTCTGATTGGTTATTTTGACTGCCACTCAATTAGACATCACTTTCAAACATGGGTGCTTCCTTCTAGAAACTAACTTTACTTCCATTGTTTGGGATTAAAGGTGTGTACCCCAACACCTGGACCTAAGCTTTTCTTTACTTAAAACTTGCTCTATACCAGGCTGGCTTTGAACTCGGAGATCTGCTTGCTTCTGTCTCCTGGGATTAAAGGCATATGTCACCACCCCCCAGCGTGTCTGCTTTCTAGTCAGATCACAGAGACCTAGAAGGTCTTTGAATGTGATCTCTTGCCATATTCTAAATTAAAATTCCTCCTCTACAAGCATGCCACCTATATCACCCGCAAGATGACTGAAGAAAGGTTCCTGGCCCTTACTGGAATGTGCATAAGGGATGAAGTCTAGCCAGAGGTGACCACAACTCAGAGAAGGAACAAGTGAGAACTCTGGTTTACATTCCAGGAGTCACTAACTTGAAAACTCTGCTGCAAGGATTCTCACTCTCCCCATCAGCAGGTTTGAGTCATAGAAGACAAAATTCTGATGACCTTTGGGTCACAGTATGCTGAAGAATAGGAGTCTGAAAGACCCAGTATCCATCAAAACTCTTTGATAGACACTTCCCAGAGTGTCCCAGCAGTACCTGTACCAGGCTCAAGGACGATCTGCCAGAGGGAAACAGAGTCACCCCTGTGGCTACCACTGAAAAGAAGTACCATTGCGCCAACAGGAGACCCAGGTAGAGCATCATACAAATGCCACTGTAATACACACTAAGCAAAAGCACAAACACCCAGTGCAGATGAAACGGACAATGCTGTTCTAACTGCCTAAGAGGATGGATGGGTCCAGCAAGATGGCCAAGCCTGACCACCTGAGCCTCATCCTTACATAGAAAGTTAGAAGCAACTCCTTCGTGTGGTCCTCTGGCCTCCATACATGCATCATGGAATGCATTCACACATGCACACACAAATAAATAAATAAACTAGAATCAATTTATGCAGATGATGAATGAGTGGCTGGGAGGATGAAGGGCTAGATGGGTGGATGAATACAAGGAAGGAAGGAAGGAAGGAGAAGATATACATATGAAATATTGTATATGAAATGTAGATGCCTATGTGCAAAGGAAACATGGTCTGCATACTGAGGAAGTTGTTTCCACAGGAAAGGCTGCTGCAGCAGGAGAGAGCTGACTCTCTCTCCAGCCTCACCCTCTTTTGTCTCACATCTGCCAAATAAGACACTGAGAGTCTCACTCCTCCTTAAGCCTGGGGAAGCCCCTGTGTCTTCGCCAGGTCTCTACCATTATAGAAAGCCATCATTAGCCCCCTTTCCTAAAGCGATTTTCTGGACTTTTTATTTTGTTCTGCTGTCCCCAAAGAGCCTCGTTGTGAAATCACCAGCCTTGGCCTTCTGGGTCCAGGGGTCTAAGCAGTGTGGACCCAATCTGGGTGTCACAGCAGGAGGGAATGGGACACCCGACTGTCCTTTTCCTGTTTGAGTTCACTGGGAACTTAGGTAAGCTGTCTGCATCACTGGAAGTGTTCTCCCTTGCACAGTTCCAAGTCTCCTAGCACCAGTAGCCATGGCTGCCACAGATTCCTGCCTCTTGCTGTTCCTTCTGGAAGGTCATCACCTGTTCTCCCTGAGGCTGCAGGGCTACCCCAAACATGAATGGCTCCCAAGCATCTCTCTCCCACTTTGATGATTCGAGTCCTGCCACCAGACACATGACTTCTGCATGTAACCCAGGTTACCGGACACCCAATGCTCATGCTGTCTGTCACCCTCCCATGTTCCTGCCCCACCTGTCAGTCTGCTCCCATTCCCTGATTGAATACCACACTCAACACAGACAGCCCAGAGGTGAGGATTAATATTTCAAGGGCAGTTGATGATAATTCCATGATAACTTTATTGGTTGAGCTCTGTGGGGAGATGTGATACGCTCCAGGTCTGGGGGCGTGAAGAGACGTGCTTTGTTAGACATTTAGGAGGGTTAGTGAGACCTCCTTTCCCCTGTACGTAGTCTGTACTTTTCAGCTCATGGAGCAGTTCTGAACTATCTTCCGCAGAGGAGCAGGCTTCCATGTCTGGGAGCCTCCTATTGGGGTGTTTTGGAGTCACTCCCACTCTGCTTTGGTCATAGAGGATTGAGTGACATCAGCTAAGACTTGGTCACTGCAAAAGACTATATGTGGCTATAGATGATGTGATGTTCAGTAGCAAAGAAAGTTTTGAGCCTGCATTGTAACATTGCTAGAAACACTTTCCACTTGGCGTGGGAGTAGCTGGCCATCCAGGAAAGCTGGGTTACTGTTTATTTAGTTATTATTCTATTACTGTGATGAAACACTGTGACCAAGGCAGCTTTTAAGGGAAGCATTTAGTTGGGGGCTTGCTCACAGCTTCAGAGGATTGGTCCAGGATTATTGTGGAGGGGAGCGTGGCAGCAGGCACTCAGGCATGGCACTAGAGCAGCAGCTAAGATCTCCCATCTGATCCACAAAGTTATAGGCAGAGAAAGAGTGAGAGTGGACCTGAAATGGGTTTTTTAAACCTCAAAGCCCACCCCAGTGACACACCTCCTTCAATAAGGCCACACCTCCTTATCCTCTCCAAACAATTCCACTAACCGCTAAGCGGGGGCCAAGCATTCAAACACATGAGTCTATGGAGGCCACCCTCCTTCAGTCCACCACACCAGGAACAGCACACTAGCAGCAGAACACATCTATGGAGACGTCCCTTTGCTCATCTGCACTACGAAGTAGAAACGTCGCCAAGCTTCTCCACCTTGGGCGGCGAGCCATTTATAAGCACTCTGTTAACTTCAAGAATTTCACTTGGCTGAGTTGTGTGAAGAGGCCAAAAGGAAAACCGAGGGAAAGAAAAGTAACAAAGATGTGAAGCCTGTTTTGAGAGGTGCAACCCTAAGTCTTTCTTTGAACCTTCAGGCTTGCTCAGACTGAGCAAGAAAAAGATGTCAGCACTCAGTGACATGCAGACATCTGACTGTCTGTTATCAGAAATTCAGAAAACACCTACTTTTCCACTGAACTTTGGCTCATCTTAACTGCTGCTGCACTGGCCAATTGAGGCCAGGCCAGCACAGTTCTCTGAGTACAAGTGCACTTGTGGGCACAAAGCGTAAGAGCCATGGCTTGCTTTGATGCTTCCAGCATGCTTAGGATCAGGAAGGAAGCAGGAGAGGAAGGATTTAGATGTCCAGTTCAAGCCTAGGCGAGCAATCAGAAGGACCACGGGACTGACAACATCAAGCCTTCTGTGGTTGGAAGTGGAGACTTCTCAAAAACAAACTGGAATCTTTCAAATGAAAGAATCATAGCTCTGTGGAACTCAGCAAGTCAAGGTCTTGTGTGAGGACATTGGCTTGGGAGGCTCTGGTAAGGACACCCTGTTTCTCTGTGGGGCAAGTTACACACAGGAAGGTGCAGAAGTTGAAGGCAAGAGTGAATCATGGTGGGGATATTCAAGGTCACAGACCAATACTCTGGATTCTTTTTCATCTTTGTCTAACTTATTCTGATAGGCAGCCATGCCCTGACGCCAGGCTGGCCAATGATGTCTGTCCGCAAAAGGAACTGGAAAGGATGTGTGTAATTAGCTGTTGTTGGGTCACCCCATTCCTGAGGGGACACAAGGGACATCTGGCAAAAGTGTCAGGAGGCTCCTGGAGGCCTTGCCATATCAGGCATGTCCTATATGCAAACGACATAAGAAACATTACTGCAGACAGGATACCAAAAAACCTGTGACCATCATCTATGTGGCCCCTGCCTTTGTGTGTAGGTTATTTGTGGCTCATTTAAGCAAAGTTTGAGAAATGGTATCCAGGACCAGTGGACGCTGTAAAGACTGCCTTAGCCAAGAGGGGTGATCTGCTCTCCTCAGAGCCTTTAAGACAAAGTTGCAGGCAGAAGATTTCAAGGTCCCTAGGAACTGAACAACACGTAGACCAGCACCTCAGGGCTACAGTTGCTAGTGGCTGGCTTCTGCCAGCAGCCATGTGACTACAGGGAGGCCTTGGACTCCAGAGATGAATATACTACAACTGGCCAGACCCTGGGCAGAAAGCCCAGATATTCAGTGCTCGGCCCTAACCCATCTGAAACAGTGAACAAATGGGCCTCCATGGCTCCATTTATCAGATGGTACCTAGCCAAAGTACAGGGCCAGGGCTGCACTGGTCAGCTCATGGTATGACAGGCATATTGAACTGTGTAAGTAGTCGTGATATATGGTTTACAAGGGAGATGTAGAGCAATGCATAGACAAAACAAGAGACCTTTAGCCCAGAAAACACCACCACTCAACATTTGTTCCCAACCCTGGGCTTTCATATGGAAAAGAAAGATGCCCCTCCTTGCGGGGAGAAAATATGAGTGAGTTAAAGGCTGAGAAGAGATCTTTTTCTGGGTCACTCAGATCTAGCATGGTCAATATTAACACACAAGTCAGAGGTATGGAGAGCCTGGGACAGAGCCTCAGGAAGGGAGGGTTCCATTGTCAGAAGGTTGAGGCTAGAGTGAAAGCTGTGAAGGCTGGAGGCACCTGGAGCTACCAGAGTGCAGGAAACAGTCTTCACAGCCAGAGGAGGGAGTGTGGCCTGCCCACACCTTGATTTTGCCTTTCAGTGTCCAGAGTCATGAGCAAAGGCCACTGAGGTTTTTAGGCTTTCCAGTTTGTGCTTGCTGATGCTGTCATGTCCTGGGAGCCGTATGATCTCTTCATCCCTGTGTCTCACAACTAGGAGGCACTAAGTTCTTTCGGCCATTTCTCCCATTCTCTGTAATCTTCATCATGGTAGGAAAGGTAAAAAGTAGACCCGCTGCCTGCGGTCAAGTACACACAGTGGTAAAGTGTGGCTACTGCCACACGGTGATTGTCCTCTGGCACTTTCAGCCCAGAGACCACAATTGGGAAAGAACTCGTGATCCATGTGCCCCCACGTTCCAGTACCTCTGTTTAGCAGGAACCAAGGAGCAGTGGTGTTTGAGAGGAGGGCCTCAACCAGCAATGTCCCTTCACAAGGAAATCAAACCGTTCCTTGGAATGTGCCTGCCTCCTCATGCCAGGAGGGAGGCGCCTGTCTGTTTTACTATATTGCCGCCATGGTTTTTGTTTTTCAAATTAGAGAGACAAGAATAAATAATTGTTTTCAAGATGGGCATTACTCCCAAACTGATTCATTTTCCAATCTGTACAGCTTCCCACTCAATTGTTTTAAGCCATACCCCGCATCGCTCCTACTCCATAATTCTGACAATGGGATGTTAAAAACAAACCACCCAGCGTCTTCCAATTGACATCTATCTGTTTAATAGTTTAAACTCTATTGCTTTCTTAATGTTCTCATAATGCACTATTCATTTTGATGCTACGTCTCAGGGAGAGAGAAAAAAATCTAATCTTGATCTCCTACGCCCCATTTTTCTTAACTCTTTAATAATAATCGGGCAGTGGCATATCAGGATGGAAATTGCTTCTGAGGAAAGCTGTAATAAATGGATGTCAGACACATTACACAGGATTTTGCTTACTTTTGATTTAAAAAGACAACATTGGAACGGAAAACTTAGAACTCGGGATATACATCTCAAATTTCCAGAGCTGCTGACTCAGTGCAGTTGTGGGAATTTGGCTGCTCCCTTCCTGACCCTCCTCAGCACTCATCACTGCCATCCACCTCCTAAGGAACAGTTGCACATCCCTACACAAAGCCCAGTGCTTGGCAAATATTGACCTCCAAGGGATGGCAGCACTGTTTTCTGGGATAATAGCATCAGTGAGATGTAACTGAGTTTCTGGGGGGGACAGTTGGACCCATGACATCTCCAGCTGGGGATAGCAGGAGCAGGGGCATTGTCAGATAGGACTAGCATTTTCCTCTGTCAACACTCACGTTCACAGGGTGGACTTTCTGGAGCTGCATTGATAGATCCCAGCTTCCTGACCACTGAGAAGTCCAGTCGCCTGGTCACATCTTGAGAGCACTTCCCAGCTGTCTTAGGTGGGCTGTGGCCTGCTGGTCTTTTATTCCTACCCCAGGAGGTAGGATGAACTCTCTCATCACTGGTTCATCTCTAGTTTTGCATTGTGGCTGCCCTGCCTGGAAGGTTGTCACAAGCCCCCCCCCCCCCATTCATGCTGTGTGTGGACATCCTCAATGGGAGGAAAGCAGCTGGCGGAGGACAGACAAGGCTATGAGATGGGAAGAGCAGGTCCCAGTGACAGAAGTTCTGTGTCTGCCACTCCCGTCCTGGGTCCCCAAGCATCGGCTACACTTTATGCTTCTTAGTGACAGTCTATATGGGGTTCTGTCCCTGTCAGGTACACTATGACAACTGCACCACTGTCCCTGCAGTCTACCTGTCTGTGTATTTCCTGGACTCCACACAACAGCTTTGGCCCTGTATCCTGAGATTAGCCGTGTTTGTGTGTGTGTGGTGCATGCACAATGCATCATACAGTGGGTGGTGAGAAAACATCTGTCAAGGGAAAGGGTAACGAAAGGAGAGTGTGAGAAAAGAGATATGAGAAGACAGAGAGGAGGGAGGAGCACTCTAGCACAGGCCCCGAGAGGCCAGTAGGCTCATTCCAGAGCTAGCGCAGATCTAGCCTAGCTTGGCCACTGATCCACTGGGACTAAGCAGACCTCTGAACCAGCTGTGCCACAGCCTCCTCGGTGAGTGAGGGTGCAACTTGGACATGACCTAAGTAGAGGTTAAGTAACTGCAGATGCTGATGAGCGAACTGAGAATGCGAGGTTGGACTGGGTGAATTCTTTCTGAATCGTGGACATCTCTGGGTAACAAGAAATCAAGTAAGGACACAATGGCTTTTACTCTTCGCTGAGAGCTCCAGGGCACCTTTATATGAGCCGCTAAGAAAGTAAAGCTCGGCCAGATAGCGACACACACCTGAGATCCTAGAGGCTGAAGCAAGAGAATCCCTAAAGCTTAGGAGGTAGCCTAGAGAGACCCTACTGGGCAGAGGGAGGGAGGGAGGGAGGGAGGATCAGGTTCTGGGGCCCAGGACACTTGTATCTGCTGTTCAGAAATGTTGCCACTAGATGGTGCCAGGTCCATTTTTGCAGCAACACGTAGAGGTTCTAGGTAGACTTGTTAGGGGTCAGAAACAGGTGTGTGTGTGTGTGTGTGTGTGTGTGTGTGTGTGTGTGTGTGTGTGTGTGTGTGTGTGTGTCCACTCACCTGGAGCTCCCTTTCCTTCAGTCTACCTCACACCCCATTCCCTCATTGTTGACCCTGTGTTCATTGAATCCAAACGTGCCTAGGCTAGAAATCTCTCCCCCCATTTCCTTGTAGTTGACTGTAAAGGAAGAAGGTGAGGCATAGCAGGAAAGATTATCAATGCTACAACCAAACCGAAAAATAAAGACACCCTGTGTCCGATTGGTACAGGGTTAGAAACTCCAGAAGTTACATGTAGTGCAATGAACAAGATCCATAGAGTCCAGAAACCAGGCCAATATGGCCTCCGAGTCCTACCCATGTCCGGCTTGGCCCTGGCTTACCCTTGACAGATCTACAGGGAATCATATAGAGGACTTGCCTTGGGCTTTCCCAGGATGCCCTGGGGGTCTCCAGCCTCCACCTCTCCCAGGTTTGGGCTGGAGGCCTCCTGAACACCACCGAGAACTGTGTTGTATAACATCAGCTGGACACTGACTTAAGACCTGGTACACAGGATGGACAGATGGGTTGGTTATTAAGAGCACGTGTTGCCGTTGAAGAGGACCCAAGTTTGATTGCAAGTACCTGCATCAGGTGGGCCACAACAGTCTATAACTCCAGCTCCAGGAGATCCAACACCCCCTTCTGGCTGCTGAGGGCATCTGCACTCATATGCACATACACACATACAAATTATAAACAAAGCAAAATCCTTTTTAAAAAATAAAAAAATAAACCATGTGGAAGGAACTGTACCCCCTCTCTGTATCGAACCCTCAAGACACCATGGAAAGACATGGTTCTGACAATGAAAGTGCCTGGGCAGTTGCTGGCCGTGTCCTTTGACATAGCTGCCACTCCTCACTGGATCTTTGCAAGTAGAGCATTAAACAAAAGCACAGACAGACCCAACCACCTGTGGGCACTTGTGGTGATCTGGCTGTTTTGTCTTGGCTTCAGCTTAATGCCTGGTGCTAGCTCCTCAGAAGGTAGTTCTGCAGTGACTGGTGTCCATGCATCCCGTTGAGGTTTGGAAAGTGACTCTCATCACACTCCAGGTAAAACCTGAGCCCCCACAGGCAGTGGCTGGCAATAGGGTGACAGAGCTGCCTCCCAGTGTGTGGAGCAGCAGGACCAGAAGCTCTCCGTTCACCTGCTCACTCATTCTATTTGCTTCTAGCTGAAAGCAGAGTCTAAGTGCTCTCCTGATGACCCAAGACAGACTTCAAAATAACAAGTCTTTCTCCTGGTGGTGTAGCTGCACTTCCCTGAGTGCCAGTATGCTAAGAGACCATGCCCCCTCCCCTTACCAGGCCAATTATTCTCACCTGAACTTCACATACAAAGCAACAAAAATTAATTTAGTGAGAACCAGCTTGCCACTCTACCGCACTCCAGTTCTAGAATCAGTGACACTTAGCCCATGGCCCTTCAGCCATATGCATGCCTTGCTCAGGACATGTCCTCTGTTCCTTTCAGGACTGATGGAATCTGGGGACCCTGCTTTGCTGCAGGCAACCCAGAAACAGGAGTCAGAAATAGCCGCATGGAGGACATGGTGGTGTCTGTCTCCCATCTGTGGTAGCAAAATGGACAATGATACCTTTGTAGCCCTGGGTCCTTCGCCTCAAGGACTTTCTGAGCCAAGAATAAAGCCAAACCTTAAAAAGGGTCATGTTTTCGTTGCCTTGATAAAACACTCTAAACCAAAGAGATTTAGGAAAGGAAAAGAGGTTTTGGGCTTACAGCTTCACATCAGTCTATCATTGAGGGACATTGGGGCAGGAACCTGAAGCAGAGCACGTGGAAGAACACTGATTGCTGCTTCTCGCTTAGCTACCTTTCTTACACAAACTAGGACCACATGCCCAAGGGACAGTGCCACCCTCAGAGGACTGGCCCCTCTTTCAGGAATTAACAATTAAAAAAAAAAAAAAAAACTCCACAGACATGCCCACAGGCCACTCTGATCTGGGCAGCAGCTCAACTGAGACGTCCTCCTCAGCCGAGTCTATACTTTGTCAGGTTGACAGTAATCTATGACATGTAGGAAAAGCAGTCTTTACTCCATACATGGCCCTTACCTTTTGAACTGGATGGTGGAAGGAATGTGGAAGATTTTGGATTTGCAGCCTAGAAAAGCAGAGCTTAAGTCATGAGCCATCCTGTTAAAGGTTCAAACAACCGGGCTGTCAAAAGAAATATGGGCCATGGAGGTCTGACTCATGAGGTCTCAGTGGGAAGTAAGAACTTTGTTGGGACCAGAGGCCACATTGACACATTCTGGCAAGGAGTCTGGAAGAGTCCCGCCCATGCCCTGAGTACTTGGATGAAGCTAAATTCAGGAGTAATGGACTAATCGTTTGGTAGAAGAAATCTGAAGACCACAGGCTGTTCAGGCTGAGCAGCCGCTCCTTCTGGTTCTTACCTGAGGCTACAATGAGAGAAAGAGAGAGAGAGAGAGAGAGAGAGAGAGAGAGAGAGAGAGAGAGAGCTGCAAGTGGAGCAGAAAGACACCGGGCATGTGCAGTCTGGGTGAGTCATAGGAGAGAACGTGAAGTTAATTGATTTTCTCTCATTTTCACTCTGTTTTGCTTTTCAATGTTTGGCTTTTGGGCTTGTGGTTTCCTGTGAGTAAGTGCAAAACTACACTTGGTAATGAAAGTGCAAAATCTAGTATGAAGCTGTACAGTTTCAGAGTAGCCGTTCCAACTGTGGAGAAGTCTGTTAAGATGTGCAGACTTTGGGTATGGATAATCTCTCTGTGTTATGCTTTATGTACATACATACATACATACATACATACATACATACATACATACATACAACCATACATACATACATACATACATGGAGAAAATGTAGTTTACTGAGGAAAGGACTGTTAGCATGGTTAAAATTTCAGACAAGGAGTGTGTTAAGAAAGCAGCTGTAATTGTTAAAGAGATTAAAACTATTAGAGATAAGCTTGCTGCCCTGCAACTGGACAAGACGAAAGGGTCCCTGAGGCCAAGACCCACTCATCAAAAGGGGCAAACTCATAAAAATGCAAATATTCTTGAAAGGATAGAGCCTAAACCGAAGCTGCCACTGAAAGGGTTCCCTGCTGGAAATAACTACCTAGGGAAGCATTTTCTTAGATTTAGCCACCAAGGCAGACAGGACAGCTGTGATAAAAGAGTGTCAGGATACATTTGAAGCTGAGAGCGGAACCTGAGAGCAGGATCTACATGAGGCTGGTCCTGCAGACACGCAGAATGTGAGAGGGATTCAGTCATAAAGCCTCTAAAGCTGTAACGCTGGATGTGCCAGGACCATGGCATGTCTGCTAAGGAAAGCTGTAGGCATGGAGTGGAGTCCATCTAAAAGAGGTCACATGTGCTGAAGGCAGCAGACATAGAGGGGTAGGGCTGCCAAAGACCACTGAAGCTCAGATGGCTCCATCATAATGCCCAGAGGTTGATCATGGATCTGCAGGGTTTGGTGTTTGCTGAGTTTAGGTCTTGTTTTGCTCTCATCTTTCCTTGCTGTCCTCCTGTTGCCCAAGTTTAGCATGTGACTGCTTAGTCCACGTTATTAAATGTTGGACTGGTTTTATTTTCTCTGTATCATCATAATGCGATCACAGTTTAGATGCTTCCTCGAGGCTCAGAATAGACTTGGACTTTGGAATTTTGAGTAGTGCCTGAGCTATTAAAGACTGTGGGGGCTTTTGGAATAGACAATGCATTTTGCATCATGAGATAGATGCCCATGAGCCTACAGAATCCAGAACACATGTGGTTTGAATATCAAGTGTCCCCAAAGGACTGTGTGTCTGAACACTTAGCCTCCAGCAGATGGCACTGTTTTGGAAGCCTGTGGAACCTTTGAGAGATGGAGCCTTACTGGAGAAAATGTCCACTGAGGGCCAGCCTTGAGGGCTCACTCTCTGCTTCCTGACTGTGAACACAATGCAATGAGCCTTCCTCTTAGTCTGTGAGCCACAACAACACCTTTATTCCTTACTTTGTCAGGGAAAAAAAAAGTAACTGAAGAACACAGGTCATAACCTCAGAGTGCAGCTCTTTATTCTGTGTACCAAGCAAAGTGTGGGCCTCACCCTTTGAGATGACTAAAGTCCATTTGTACCAGCTAAGGCATGTTGATGAACTGTTTCATGCATTTGTGTTGTGTGCATCCCTTTTTTGGCGAGGACTGTGGCGGTGGTGGAGCACAATGGCCTGACAGGCAGGTCAGTGCTACACAGGGTACAGTAGGAAGACCCACATTCAACAGACTGTACATTCACTCCTGCTCACCAGGACACCTGACACACACGTGGGTAACATGGCAGAGTGAGTCATGCCCTTCCCAGGGCCTTGTTTCAAGGACTCACAGATCAACACCATGACGAGGCACTCATTTCTTGGTATGGCACAGGTCCCAAACACAGCCAATGGACTAGAATCTGATTACAAGTTCTTGTCTTCAGTATGTGTGCTGGGTAGGATGGCTGGAGCTCTGGTACTAACCTGATCATCTAGGTTATAGTGGGAATTAGATGACAAACATCAGACACTGCTGGACCAGGACAAATATGGAGTCCTTCAAGCAGCTCCTAATAGAAGCACATACCCTCCTGAGGTTATGGCATGGCAGCGTCATCAACAGTCTGGAGTTGTCTGTATCTTAATGCCTAGGGGAGTGTTTGGGGATCTGTATCACCTTAATGATGGGGCCATTCTATCCAGCACCCCACACTACATGACAGTGTTTCTGACCCAGCCAACAGCACCCCTCTTGAGAAAAGTATAAGAATCTCTACTATGTGGATAACAGCAAGGTAACTGTCGATGGAGCTATCAGAGCAATTGGGGCTGACTTGCTGGCTTGAAGCCGTAAGCACAGGGGTCATTATGTACCTCAAGGAGAAGAAACGCTGGAGAAGTAAGCCTCCCATGACTGGAAAATGTGCTCAAAGCTGTGCTAAAGGGGATATCCCCTTACTTAGCTGCAGTATCCTGGGCACAGGCCCCTAGTGATATGGGAGGCTATGGGTAGAAAAGGGTGCAGGGGTGGATACGGTACCTTTGGGGAAGGAGGCAGGCAAGAAACAGCCCTTCGAGTAGACAGCATAGTATAGAAGAGGAAGTCAAGGCCAGCATCAGTTTCTCAGTCCAGTGACAGAGATGATACACATTGGGCAGATCCTCTCAGTGGAAAGAGCAGCACAAGCAACAGGACACTGCTTCTAGGGTCCGTCAGTGCGGTGGACTGCAGTGGGTTCCCACAATCATGGCTGACATTCTAACTGTCCAGGACGATGGAATTGGGATGTAGATGTAGACCACATAGAGGGACATCAGGGTGAGAAAAAAGATCTGTCAACAGTGGAATAGTTGTCTCACACAAGGAGCCCTTCATCTTTCTAACAAATCAGGACATAGCAAAAAATAAAAAATAAAAAAAAGGTGTGTGTGTTCTGTGGGTCAGGAAGAAGCTACCTTGATCCCAGGCCATGTTGACCTTGGGCCAACTTGACCTTGGAAGCTGGTAAGAAAAAGTAAGCAGTGATTTTGTTGATTTTGGCAAACATTCTAGCATGCTGCGGCCTTGCAAGTCAAAAGACAGAGCTGACTTTGGGAACCTTGAAGATGCTGCCCAATCTGAGATTCCCATGACTGTAGTTGCTCTGGGTGGGCACTCCTGAACAGTCTTCACCCAGTGCCCCACACCACGCAGGGAAGGACACTGGTGTGTCATGTTGCTTTGTTTGTGCTTCCTATTTGCTGAGCACCTGGCATGCAGGTACACAATAGGGTCCCAGAAATGCTGTGCGTTGGGAGACCTGGGGTAGAACAGGGCTGTTCTCCAAGGCAGTGATCCTAACATGAGAATAAAGGCAGACTGGGCAGGTAAGATGAGACAGATTTGGAGAGTGAGAAGCCAGGCTGTGTATCATGAAATGAGTGTGTGGACCAACTCTCCATCCTCACAAGTGTCTATGCTCACACACGACTTAATCAAGTGTTCTTGCTAGGATGAACAACTGGAGGCTAGGTGCGTGTGTGGCTTTGGTGAGGTCAGCCCTGTCAGCATCAAGCATCACAGGAGTAGCATGCTAGGACTTCTTGCATAGCTTTATCTTCAAATTTCCTGTGTAGATAAGGATGACCTTGAACTTCTGATCATTTTATCTCTGTTTCTGGAGTATTAAGACTATAGGTGTGTGCCATCACACCCAACTTATGTGTTACTGGACCACCATGTGTCTAGTCAGGCATTCTTATACTGAGCTGCAGACCCAACCAATTGTTTATATCTGAGTGTAAAAAAAAAGTTAGACTCTGGTGTCTTCATTCAGAAAAGGAACATGGCTCCAGCTTCCTGGGGACAGTGCCATCAGTGCCAACATCCTCCTGTGGTAAGAAGGGGAGAAACACCTAAGATTCAGTAGTCACCAGTGTGTGACTGCCCACAGCTGTATGGGATCTGTAGGTTTTGATACTGCAATGCCTTCCAATGTTCAGTGGGAGACAGAGCTGGAAGTCTGAAGGCCCTTGCTCACCATGCCCAGTGACCCCATCACAAAGTACCACACAGTCTGACTCCTTGAAGAAGTTGCTTTGCTCTGAGCACAAATGCACAGACTAGGAGACCAGATGAAGCACAGGCCCCTGTTGAGACTCGTGGCCATCGTGGTAGCCTTGGCTCCAGCAATCAAGATCACTGGAGATAGAGGTCAGAAAGCAAGGAGTTAGGGAAGCACCCAGGGAGAAGAGGAAGCCATGGCCAGGAGGCCATGCACGGCACATTATTCCCTTTGTGGAAAAGACGATATCGGTGAAGAATGGTTAGAAAAGTCTCCTTAGGACAGATCAAGGTCTGACACTCAACCAGTGATCAAATCCAAGATCTGACCTCTTAACCCTCAAAACAGTCCATAATGTTTACAAGTAACTAAGAAATGAGAAAGAAATGGAGATTTATCACAGCAGTTATGTGTCTGTCTGCCTGCCTGCCTGCCTGCCTGTCTGTCTGTCTCTGACTCTGTCTCTCTCTCTCTCTGTCTCTCTCTGTGTTTCTCTCTCTTTCTCTCTCTCTTTGTGTGTGTGTGTGTGTGTGTGTGTGTGTGTGTGTGAATGTGTGTCTGTGTGTGTGCATGTGTATGAATGTTTGTGTGGGGGGGATACCTAACCTTTCTCATAAAAGCTGCAGGAAGTCATTGAATGATTACCCCTGTGTCCCCAGGTTCCTCAGGTTATCCACCTCAGTCAGTTCTAGCAGCAATAGGAGCCAGCAGCAGTGAGTGGCCTTGGTTAGCCCAGCTGGAGGATAGGCACCTTCCTGTTGACCCTTTTCTCAGCTATAAGAAGTAGGTGCAACTTGGCCTTACGTGTTTCGCATGTTCACGAACACACTGTTGTCACTGTCCCCTCTGCTTCCATGCTCTCCTGTGTGGAAACTCAGCCAAGTATATCGTAAGGACGCAGTCCCCCCACCCCCAAATTACCACAGTGATCATGATACTGTGCAGAAACAGTACATAGCACACAGGACCAGGAACCCAGAATCCATCATGGGCTCTCAGTCTCAGACCCTGACCTGGACAACAGGAAGGCAATGAGAAGAGGAGCTGCGTTCTGGCATTTCTGGTTGTTAAATAAGATTCTTTGTGACTTGTAAAAAAAAAGGGGGGAGGGGGAAACACAATGAAGAATTATCAGTGCATCCCCCACAGAAGTAATCTACACATGTTTATTTAATAAACAGAAGATGTCTTTATTATACACATTTGATTTCCATATGCAGCCATTTCCTTATCTATCACCTGTATCTAAGCAGAGAGCTTTATAGGAATCTGAAAATGAAAAACGTAGCACCGGGCAAAGGAAACTCATTTAATGTCGAGAGCAGTCAAAATCAAGATTTCTTTATTTGTAGTAACAACGCTGTTAAATCAGAAAATTACTCTCCCTTTCTGCGCGTCCCTCCTTCCTTTACAATTCAGTTGTTTGATCATAAATTGTCGGGGGCTGTGACTTGTCTCTTCTACTTTCCACACTGGCCAAGACAGATTAAAAACTCCGGCGCACCACCGGCCGGTCTTGGCATACCATTAGCATATATATGAGATTTGAGACATTTTCTAATATTCTCCAGCAGGACTCATCTGTCAGCCAGGTGATGAATTATAAAAATTCTTAGCTTGTTTAGGAAATAAAGGAGAGGGAGGAGAGAGGGAGACTGCACACCCACCTTCCCTTCCCACTGAGTCCACCAGCAGCGGCTTCTGGGCCTGCATCCTAACTCTAGGGAAAGATACCTGGATGCACCCACATCAAGTAAGAGACCGCCTGCCGTGACCCAGGCAGACTGGTGTGGTCCCAGGAGGAAATGCATGGTGCTCACCTTGTGGTCACTCTAGTGTAAAAGGCCATAATACACGGTGGTCACCTTTGCTTCTGAGTCACGTGCTGCTCGAAGTAAATGAAGCATTGGACATACGACTCCGGGGCTTGCCTGCTGGCCTTTCAGGAGTAGGCTTCCAAATACAAGAGAATGCTAGCATTCTAGTCGGAGGTCTCCTTTTCCCAAAGCGCTGCCATAGGATCTGGATACCTTTAGAAGCTTGGTCAACACCCAGGGAGAGCTTCTGAGTAAGACCAGTGTGCAGCAACAGGATTTTGTCGGTGTTGGGGGGGGAGGGGAGGGGGCTGTAGTTGCAACACTGTGTTTAGTTTTTGCCTCAGGGAGTGGTGCTGACAAACACTGGGCCCTTTGGTGTAAGCGAGCACCTGGGCAGGCATGCCTTTTGGATGGTGCCACTCACAAGTGCAGCTTAACATTGAAAGTGTAGCTCACCAGTCTTGCTGTCTGGCGCCTCTCATGTCTAGCATCTTTCAAGACATAGATGGGTTTCCCTGTATGACTCTGAGGGCAGTGGAAAAACCCTTAACCCGTTCTTTGTGGGCACCGATTTGTCCTGCAGCCAACACCTGCACCGCGGGGAGGGATCTCTGCTTTCAAGTATTGAGACACCTCCCTGACACTTTCCTTCTGTCAGCACCACAGCTCCTGATCTCACATTTAGGTCTTTTGTCCATTTTCAGCTGATTTTTGTGACAAGTTTTAGGAGCTGAGTTTCAATCTTCTGTATGTGGACACTGGACTTTTTCCCAGGTCTGTTTTTTTGTTTGTTTGTTTTGTTTTGTTTTGTTTGTTTTTTAAGGAGACATTCTTTTTTTCTATATCTATCTTGGACACTTTTGTCAAGAATAAGTCAGCTGAGCCAGACATGGTGGTACACATTTATAATCCCAGAACTCAGGGAGGCAGAGGCAGGAGGATCTCTGTGAGTTCAGTACCAGTCTGGTCTACAAAATGAGTCTAGGACAGTCAGAGCTATACAAAGAAACCCAAATGAAAAATGGATGGAATGATTTCTGTTCTACTGGTCTGTTTGGAAGCCAGTGTCACGCTATTTGACTCATCACAGCTCTGCTATGTGTCTTGAAATTAGGAGGTGTGATGCCTCCATCTCTGTTCACTTTGGTCAACATTGGCTTAGCTATCTGAGGTCTTTTTACATTTTTGTTTGCATTTTTTAACTAAAACGGGACTACATCACTTTACTCCTTCTCCTTCCCCCTTTCAACCCTTCCCATATCCCCTCTCAAATTAATAGTCTTTTTTGCTTTTTTATTATATACTAGTACATGTATATGTATGTGTATGTGTGTGTGAATATGTAAATTCAACCTTCTGAGTGTGTTTTGAATATAATTTCTGGGCTGAACACTTTGTGTCGGTAGCCAATAAGGAAACTCATCCTTGGAAAGGGGTAGTTCTCCCTCTCCCAGCATTCTCCCAACTAATTGACTGTAGTGCTTTGTCTATGGGCAGCACCCCATGACATTTTCACCCTTCCCTATTAGCATGTCCACTGATACTGCCATTGAAGGCTTCACTGGCAGGTACGATGGTAGTGAGTAGATTTACATCATAGCTCCTTCATTTATGGACCAGGGAACATTGTGGAAGAGGGGGCATAAAAGATTGTAAGAGCCAGAGTACCAAAAAGTCTACTGTGAAATACTTTTTCCTAGAAATGGCCCCTTAAACAAGAACAGAACAGTGTTAGTACTGATGAGCTTTGATGCTCCCATGTGAGCTCTATTTAAAAAAAAAAAAAAAAAAAAAAAAAACAGTCACTGATATTTTTAGTAAGACTGCATTGAGTCTCTAAATCATCTTGGCAGTACAATAAATTTCATATTAATTAAATCAGGATAATGGCAATTATTTAAATGTGTGGTGTGAAGGTCTTTCCTTTTTCATGTTCTCTGCTATCTCAGCGATCTCCCAGTCTTCACTGCAGACACCTTTACTGCTTTGATTGCTTTAGGTGTTTTATCTTTTAGTCATTATTGTGAACATGATCTTTGATTTCCTTCTCAGGAATATCAGGATTGGTATATGAGAATGCTACAGAGTGTCTGCTCTGACACCATAAGCACACAAACAACAAAAACCAGACCCAGAAGGTCGCTTTTGTGTATACATGAACATGCAGACATATGCATATAAAGAGTAATAGTCAAGTAACCCAAGCTACCCATTGGAAAGAAGGCCATGGAAGGGGTGGAGCGGAGGGAGGGAAGGAGGGAAGTAATGTAGGTCTATTTTAATTAAAAATGTATACAGAGGCTGTTTAAAAGACCCCAAATTCCTATGGTAACATTCACCAAAGTGAATAAAGACAAAGGTATCACACTTTATAATTTCAAAGATATAACAAAATGTCATGAGTCAACCAGCAGGACAAAACAGACTGATGGAACAGAGCAGAGTGGTCAGAAAACATTCCATCCATTCACAGCTAACTTATTCTTGATAAAAAGTGCCCAAGACATACAGAATATTCAAACTTAACTCCTACAGTTTTGTGTGAAACTTTTCTTTAAAAGGGGGACAAAAGACCTAATTGTGAGATAATCTGAGATCAAAAACTGTGGCGCTAACCCACTTGTGCTGGTTTTGTTCTGCAAGTTGACAGTCCTTCAGTGGAGTCCCAGATGCAGATGCACTCTCTGCAAACAGCGGGTGACTTGGTTTCCCCTTCCTACACGTGAGCCTTCTCAGTACTCTGGCTAAAACTTCCAGTGCCACAATGAGTAAGACATGTGACACCCTGTCTTGTTCCTGGCCTTTGAGGACATGTTTTCAGCTCTTCCCCATCTGCCTGATATGGGTTGTGAATTTGTGATATGCAACATGGGTCATCTGAAGTATGTCCTTCTAAGTATGAAGGAATGCTAATTTTTTCAATATAAGTCTTTTATTGTTCCCAAAGACATGCAAATAGTTCTTATAATTGAGAATCTTTCTGGAACTGGGTAACTTCTGTCTTATTCATCAGCTTGCTACACTGATCCCTTTTCAGACAAGTAGACACCATCTAAACACTTTCTGATAGCCTTGTTTTCAACTGTTGTGGCCTTATGAATCAGAGCAGCTGAGTTTGAAACAAGTTCAATATCATTTCCTTCCATGATTGATTCATCCTTCTGGGCTTGAAAGACAGCGCAAACAACACCTATCCTCATCTGAACCCTGTGGATGTATTTTTCACCCAAAAAAATTTCCGATTTCAACCAAAGACCCATTCTCCTGAATGACGACATTAAGGGAAAGTGAGCAAACACAGACCTCATCTTCTAACTGAGCCCAGTGTGACACCCTTGATAGTGTTGTGACCATGACTGCAGATGGTTCTAGCAGTGGCCAGTCCCTTCCTGTTACCCACCATTCATTAACATGGAGCCTCTTCTTTTTCTTTCCAAGAAAACTCACCTCTACATTAATGCGATTGAAGTCCCTCCACAGAGTTCCCCTGGGGCCCTTCACAATGGCTGTTTACCCCTTCAGGGTGATGGTGACATTTTCTGGGATGCCGACAGTCTGATTGCTGAGAATGGTCTTCATTCTCACAGTAGACAGAGCAAAGATGGAATGCTGACTTTTATTGGCTACTTTTTTTTTTTTTTTTTTTTTGCATCTATTGAAATGACTGTAGAACTCTGTTATTTGGGTTTTTGATGTCGTATATTCCACTACTGACTTGTATGTTAGAACATTCATACATCTCTGGAGTAAACCCAACTATCATTTTTGGATTGTTCTTGGATTACATTACTACAATTGGGTGAGAACTTTTGTGTCTGTGTTCACTAGACACATTGGGGTAAAGTTCTTTGCTTGTTTGGTATCGATTGTTTGATTGTGCCCTTACGTTCTTTTACCGTCATGGGAAGTCTGATTGTTGACTGGTTAGTTGGTTGGTAGGTTGGTTGGTTAATTGGTTAATTGGTTGGTTGATTGGTGGGCTGGCTGTGGGTTAGTTGGTTGGTGGCTGAGTGGATGGGATGGTTGGTGGGTGTCTTGGTGAGTTGGTTGGTTGGGGATTAGTTGGTTAGTTGGTTAGTGGACCGGTTGGTGGATTCATTTGTTGGTTTGTTGGTGGGCTGGTTAGGGGTTGGTTGAGTGGTGGGCTGGTTCATTGGTGAGCTGGTTGGTTAATTGGTGGGTGGATGGGTTGGTTGGTTCTGACACCACCTATTGATTTACTCAAAATCTGAGCCTTTGAGTCTATTCTAAAACATAACAGGGTGAGCATAAGTATTTGGTATATAAAGAATTTGAAATTTCCCTGCCTTGTAACACCTCTGCTGCACTTGGAGACACACTTAGTGTGGAATCATCAGTCCGTGTGACCTGAGGTCAAAGTGCCCCAGGCATTTCAGGGAGCCACTATAGCAAAGCTGTGGTATAAACCATCTGATCTCAGACAGCTTCCCAGAGCCAATTTCACTTGGATCCTGACTTCATTGCATGGCCCTGTGCATCTGTGTTTCCCCCAGTGGCTCTGGGGCTCACATCAAACCAAGCAGCCAGGACCTCAGAGTGGAGGCCTCAGTGCATATCTTCTTGAAGATGCTCTTGGCTCGTCCACCTTAGCACTTGTTCTTGCACATAATCATCATTGTTGCTAGTGTTGTTCTTAATGTTTTCCCCTAAACAGCAACTTGTGCCAAAAAGTGACAAATTCAAACTGTTACCAGTTTGTTCCATAGGCCAGATTACAAATCTGCCAGTTACAACTGTTACGGGTAGACCATAACTTGACAGTGACAGTTTAGTCCCTTTTGCTAAGTATGTCTACAAGCTTGTTGGTACTCTCTTGGGCACCCTTGTTTTCCAGTATAAAAATAGACAAAACAAAGCTGAAGATCAATTACAGTTGGTTCTAGACATGTCCACATTCTCCCTTCCAACATCTCTCTTGGTTTCTCCCCATGTGTTGTGGTCATGTCCCATGGTTTGGAACTGGGAAGGGAGGAAGATCTTGTCACTGCTTCCATGTTTGTTCGGACCCAGCCACTGGGTCACACTGGCAAGTCCCTCAGCCTCCCATCCAGTCTTGGTGACAACCATAATCTACTGCTTAGAAAATGATGCTTCCTCTCCCATCTCAGTCAAATCCTTAATGCTTACACAGCTCAGATAGGTTAAGGAGGGCTGTCTTATCTGCAAGTAAGCACACAGACTGAAGCCCTATCATATTTTTTTATTTCATCTGTGTGTTGTGATGTGCTAGTTGGTAGTGTGGCTGTGTGCATCTGCATGAAGGTCAGAGGTTGACATTTGTCCTATTTTCCTGGTTCACTCTCCACCTTTAATTTTTGAGCTATTGAAGGTGATAATGACTAATCTTGGTTGTCACCTTGACTACATTTAGAATCAAGCAGCTGGGCATGCGTGGGAAAGATTTCCCTGATAGTATCATCTGTGATCAGAAGATCATCCTAAATCTGAGTGACAATTTCTGGTGACAGCCCACATAAAAAGATATGTAAGAAGGAAGCTTTTGCTTTTTGCTTGCTTGCCCTCACCCGCTACCAAGTTCATGTACCCAGTTGCTCAGGAATTCCTTAGCTGCTACAGAACTTCAGTACAGACCAATGACTGGCAGCTGTCTATGACTTCCCTACCACTCTAGCACTAGACAGGAACTGCTGAAACACCCATTCTTGTAGACAGAACAATTCCTTGGTTCTTGGGCTTTCTGTAAATAAAATTGCCACTGTTGGACTGCTCAGAAACAGCCTATAAGTCACTCTGATAAGCCCTATTTCAATGTACACACACACACACACACACACACACACACACACACACACACACACAGACACATTCTATCACTTCTCTTCCTTTGTGGAACTCTCACTGATACAAAGGACATCAAATCGGTTAGGCTGGCTAGCCAATGAGTTCTAGGAATCCACCTTTCCCTGCTCTCTCTCTCTAGCACTGAAGTTACATGCTGACCTGGCTTTGTACATGGATTCTGGGGACTCAGGTGCTAGTCTTCATGTTGCCTGGCAGGTATATTACCAACTGAGGCTTCTCCCCCGAGGCCAAACTCAAAAAAAAAAAATGTAGTCTCCTTCTTCCTCCACCTCCCTTCATAGAAGACTAATGTATTCATCCCTACAGGGCCATCACAGCTCTCTGAGTAACAAGAGAGAGGAAGAGACTATAGGAGGGTGACTGCAGACACTTTGTCCACCTCAGTGTGTGCAGTGCTCTGCTCAACTGCTACTTGATGTAACTTCATTTGAGCCTCCATTCAAGCCAGCTTTTCCTCACTGATCTGCTTGGCCATGTAGGAAAATAAAAAATATTGATGGGTAATAGATTATTTTCTATTAAAAATGATTGATTGCTATGAACTAAACACAGTTCAAGTAAGAACAATGTGCTCATTGATTAACTGCGATGGGCCAGCCAAGGGCCAGCGTCAATAACCCAACAACCAGAGTGGGTGGGTAGAGGGGGTGCTCCCCTTCCCTGAGGAGTAGGGGAGGGGAAAAGAAGAAACAGGAAGGTAGGAAGGGACCAGAAGGAGAGGAGGGAGAGGGCTATGACCAGGATGTAAAGTGAACAATTAATAAAATAAAGAAAATAGACCAACAAGCAGAAGTCAGGGACACCACTTCAATCCCTTTCTGAAGGGCCACCTCCTTTGATCCCTGTTGTTTCCATTTGTCATTTTATCACCTCGAATCAAAGAGTCTTGGGGCTACTGTTTCCCAAAACTGGGAATGTCTCATAACTACACTTAGCTGTGAAAGCGCTGTGGAGAAGGCACAGACAGACGCTGTGTCTGCTCTTTCCCACACAGCCTAAGCAGCCTGCAGCCTGCCTATTTGCCCTGGAATTGTGTTTCTCTTTCCACGATGCTTTGCAGGTCTTTAAAAACATCACCTTTAAAACAATTTCAAAGGAGACAAACGAAATGAGTAACAGCCTGCTTATGTCAGGAAAAGCAACAGAAACTGCAGGAGAAGCTGCCAGTGGGGAGATTTCACGCTTTTGTTAATTAAATGAACAAAGGCAAGTGCTCACGGGGCTGTACATCAGAGATCCCAGCTTCAGTCTTTCCAATTCTCTTCCTTTTGGAACTGGGGCCCTTGCACAAACAGCAGAGGAGCTGCTCCCCGCACCCGCTTTGTGAAATGGCTAAGCTCAGCCTTCTATGTCCTGTCTCTACCTTCCTGCAACTGCTGGGTTGGATTATTTTACATTTTGATTGAAATGATGTCACCTCCAGATAAAAGCCTGGCCCAGCATTGTAATTGAATCTCAGGTTGTTTATTGAAGTGATCTACAGCAGGCCTGCACTTGTCCCAACATCCGATGCATAAAGGGTCTGCCTTGTCCGACTCGATACTGATTAGATCTGGCCACAAAAAAAGCCATCTGACTAGGGTCGAGGGCCTGGAGCAGGAGTGCAGGGAAATTGGGAGGGGGCAATGAAATGGGAAGAGACACCGTCTGCCAAATTTACCAAGTGTGACTAAAAGTTCCAATAACTGGATTGTGCTGGTGTCGGAGCTGGGCCAGAGTTTGATGGACAGCATCTCAATGATGCTCACTGGAGCTTTGAGCTAAGAGGGGCTTTTACTGGCCTGTCGTCAACATCAGGCCCATATTCCACAGGACAAATCTTTATCTGTTTTTGTAGGCAGAAGAGTGATGTCTCATCTATTGTGCTCACACTGAGATCAAAGAACGCCCAAGTTGTTTAGGGCTTATGACCACCAAGTGCCTTCCCCAAGCCTAGAAACAACAGTGACAGGGGCTGTCCACCCGGGTGGTTCGACACATCACACAGCAATGCATGATAATGTCACTTCATGTGTTGGGACAAGAATCGACATCTAACCACTTATGCCAAGACAACCTTAAGACCTGCTATAAGACAAAGAAGGTGTTTACATGTTCTGTGGCTAAAGGCCTATAACTAAGAAGAGGCACGGAACAATGTCTTGTATGAGGCAAATTTCCAGGACTTTCCATTTGTCTGGGCTTGGCCCAGCCTTGCTCAGTCACTGCGGAAAGGACATCCTGGGACTCACTCTGGGACGAGACACAATCCAACCAGAGACAACAGGACATGTGAGACTGGAGCTCCTCTGGGTAAGCCCCTGTCTCGTTCCATCTGGAATCTGTGCTCCTCGCATGCAGTCAAATGTTTAAAATTGGGTACTGGATTCAGCTTTTATCGTCACCTTTATTATAAATTAACAAGACGTTCAATATGTTCAGCATTTTGTTACTGTTGGAACTAAAAGCAATTCCTAGCTATCAACTCATTTGTTTCTAGATATTCACTAAGATCAGCTTCAGAGAACTTAAATTCCTAAAAATCAAAATCAAAGGTGACAAAAGATCCTCCCCTAAAACTTCAGAAGAAATCTTTAGCTTACTGTTTCCTTTCCCTGCCCCCACAGCCAAGCAGGCAGCATGTGTGTAGATTTCAGAATACAACTCAGTGCTGAGAAAAAGCCCCCAAAGTCAGGGTAAGACAGAACCTAAAGGTGTACTGCAAGCCACTGGAGTCAATCGAAAGAGAACACAGGCTGTGATGCCACCCAGAGAAATTGCCAGAAGAAAAAGCTATGGAGGCAACAGAGAGAGCTGTGCCTCGGAGAGAAGGGTGCGCAGCTTTTCTGTGACAGCAATATATAGCCTTACATATTTGTTTAAACCTGGGGTGATACCTAATGTTGACTGTGGGGTTTTAGTGGATAAAACAGTGTGTGAACCTCAAGGAGGGTCATGGATGCAGAGGAAAGAGAAGATTGTGTATGGTGAAGCCTACAGAGTGTCAGAACTTTTTGCCTAATTTCTAA
The DNA here is from genome assembly GCF_903995435.1 of Acomys russatus. Classification (NCBI taxonomy): domain Eukaryota; kingdom Metazoa; phylum Chordata; class Mammalia; order Rodentia; family Muridae; genus Acomys; species Acomys russatus. The sequence continues at coordinate 32,162,808 of NC_067145.1, forward strand.
GTAACTATGAAACTCCTAAGAACACAGTTTGTTGTTTTAATGACTTTGCTCCCTTGCCCCAGGACCCAGGATGCACTTCCCTAAACCAAAGCAAGCTGAGGCTAACTTTAGGCTAACTCCAGGCATCTCCTCACTAACCCAAGGAGCCTCCAGCATGGCTGGTACCTCAGACTACCTTCTGGAATATTCCTAGGACATGGATCCCTTCCCTCGGGGTAACAGACCTGGTCTCATCTTGCTCCATGAGGCTTGTGCTCCACTCAGGGTATAGACAGAGCCATGCTGATTCATTTCACCCTGTCAGGTATGTGCTGAGAACTCACTGGCACCTTTTATATTTAAATAAAAAGAAAAGCCTTAACAGAATGACTTGAATTCAATTTTTTTGTAACATAAGTATTAAAGGAAACTTACCTACTTGACACATACCTGTGAGGGCTTATCATTAAGAAGCTGTTCTGTAAAGTTTAGAATTGAAAGCATAAGTGTGAGAGCAGCCCAAATAAGGTACAGTTTCCATTTTATCATAGCTTACACAGCTGCCTGACTGAGGAAGCAGATGTCTATTCAACCAATACTCTGGAGCTTCTGGTCAGAAACCCACACCACACATCTCCATGGACAAGGTAGGTACTTTGACAGAGCCTATGTTAAAACATAGCCAAATAAAATTCAGAGAATGAGAATACCACATCAGTGAAAATCTGCCTATAAGATGCATCACATTGTGGAACACTGGATGGATGGACGATCACATGGTGGGACACTGGATGGATCATCACATGGTGGAACACTACCTGGATGGAAAATCACATGGTGGGACACTGGATGGATGGTTCATCATATGGTGGCACACTGGATGGATGGGTCATCATTGGTGGCACACTGGATGAATGGGTCATCACATGGTGAAACACTGGATGAATGGGTCATCACTGGTGGGACACTGGATGAGTGGGTCATCACTGGTGGGACACTGGATGAGTGGGTCATCACAGTGGCACAATGGTTGCATGGATCATCACATGGAGGAACACTAACTGGATGGATCATCATATGGTGGGACACAGGATGGATGAGTCATCAGTGGTGGGACAGTGGATGGATAGGTCATCACTGGTGGGACACTGGATGGATGGGTCATCAATGGTGGCACACTGTACGGATAGGTCATCACTGGTAGCACACTGGATGGATGGGTCATCACATGGTGGGACACTGGCTAGATGGATCATCACACGGTGGATCACTGGATGGACCATCACATGGTGGAACACTAACTGGAGGGATCATCACATGGTGGAACACTGGCTAGATTGGCTCTACTGAAGAGCCAACTTGACAAGGAAAGAGTCAGAGGGAATTTTAACAATGTGTATCCAATCTGACCCAAAGGAAATTAGAGCATATTACGTTAGCAGAGGGCTTGGGAAATTCTTCACTAGGTAAAACACTTGCTCTGCAAGCACATCTATGTACAGCCTGGTATGATAGCACATGGCTTTTGTCCTGTAGTCCTACAGGGGATGGGAAGTGGAGTCTTAAGAATCTGAGAAGCTTGTGGCCCACCTGGCCTGGCATGAGCAGGTGTGAATAGAAGAGAGACTCTGTCTAGAGGAAGAAAACAAATACTAATATCTAAGGTTGCCTTTGACCTACACACATATTCGTACATTGCACATACACACACACATACACACACATGCACATGCACACAAGCACATGCACACACACACAGAGGGTGGAATTTTAAAATTACATATATATGTATATTATATATTTTTATATTTTTATTTTATTTTTTTTATTTTTATATTTTTATAATATAAAATTTATGTGTTCACTTTACATTCTAGTTGCAGCCCCCTCTCCCCTCCTCCCAATCTCCGCCCTCATGTACCCCTCCCCCCACTCTCTCCTTTCCTTCACCTCAGAGAAGGGGGAGGTTGTTCCACGGGTACCAACCTGCCCTGGCACATTAAGTCACTGCAGGAGTAGGCACATCGGGGAGAGACATTTTAATGAAAAGATCCTGGATCCTGTACAGCAGCAGCATAATACTTGACATTCACATCTTTAAGAACTCAGAAGGACAGAAGGAAAAGGGCAGCTAGTGAAGAAACTATATAAAGATGCGACGAGTGAGCGCTTCTGAGTCAAAGTAAGACACATCCCTATGCCTACCAGATGAGCAAATGCAAAGCAGACGCACAAGACTAGCAGCAAACAGAAATTTGCAGGGATAACACAGCAAAACATCTGACAGTGGAGAACAAAGACAAATATAAGGAAGATGATCAAGGGAAGCAGAACATAACCACGGGGACACCCACCCAGGACGGCGGAACATTCGTGACTTTAGGGTTCAGCCATGATTTCAGACGACACCCACTCACGACTGCAGGGGACACCTATTCATGATTACAGGAAGTACCGCTTGAATGACAGTTGATTTTTTTAGCTCAAAAGTTGAAGGCAGAAGGAAGAAGCCCAGCAGCTTTTCAATCCTCAAATAAAAGAGCTGTGAACTATGTGTTCTATAACCTGAGGCACTATCCCTCTGGCCTGAAAGACAAATGAAGACATTGTCAAAGAGAAAAAGGGAGCTAGTCACCAACAATTTTAACACTGTGAAGGTCAAGCTAGATCTCTTTAGTTTGATGATAATTAAAGGCTTTCCTCAAGTGATATGTGCCTTGCTGTACTACCTGTTTAAAAACTCAATGTATTTTTAAAGAAGCATAAGAAGAAGAGGAGGAGATGGAGGAGGAGGGAGAGAAGGAGTGAGAGGAGGAAGGGGAGGAAAAAGAAGGAGGAGGAGGATGAGGAGGAGGAGGATGAGGAGGAGGAGGATGAGGACGAGGAGAAGGAGGAAGAAGAGGAGGAGTAGTCTAAAAATGCCTTATGACATCACAGAAGACCGGAAGCTGGAAGAGCATTTGGGATGATATGAGCAGAGCGCTGTGCATGATTTCAAGATCTGGTAGGAGGCTGTGACGGACAGGATGGTACAGATGCAAAGACCAGGGGAGCCTAGGAGAAAGCACAGACTGAAGTCACCCACCGAGGTACTTGCTCCTTGACAATGCTGCCAGCAACACACATGTCAAGACAGCAACTCCGTAAGCAGTGCTAGGAAACTTGCATTTTCACCTGCAGAACAAGATGAAACCCTTACCTTGTGTCACTTGCAAAGGAGCAACTCAATAGACATTACAGACTTAGGTCCAAGTCCAAGAAGAAAGTATAAGGGGAAGATAGACAACGCTGCTCTAGGCAACATTTAGGGACACAAATTCCCCAAATCCAGGAAAGAAGAGCAAATTTGCTTCAAACTAAAACACTTCTGCCCAGCAAGAGACAAAGGAGTAGAGAGGGTCTAGACAGAGGGAGAGAACATTAGCAAGCTCACATCTACAACAGAGTTTATGTACAATAGAGAATGAGAGAGAGAGAGAGAGAGAGAGAGAGAGAGAGAGAGAGAGAGAGAGAGAGAGCATTTGCAAGCTCACTTTAAAATGGAGTTCATACACAAACATGTGTAACAAATTCAAGCAATTCAATATCCAAAAACTTGGTTAATAAAGAACAAAGAACCTAGATAAAAGACATGCAAGTGGCCAAAGCTGAAGGAACAATGCTCAACGCCTTCGCTAACAGACTGTAGACTGAGGCCATGGTGAGAATGGAGGCTCAGCTGCTAAACTGCTTGCCTTGCAAGCATGAGGACATGAGTATCACACACACACACACACACACACACACACACACACACACACATACAATATAAAAAGTAAAAAGTTAGGTATGATTGTGTGTTTGCAATCCCAGTATCGGGAAGGTAGAGACAAGTGGATCCCTGGCCTTGCTCATCAGCCAGCCTAGCATCCTTTAATAAGTTCTAGGCCAGTAAGAGACTCTGTTTCAACAAATAACGGTGGACAGTGCATGAGAAAAGACAGATGAATTGTTCTCTGGCCTCTAAACATACATATTCATGTTCACATGTACCTGCACACACATGAAACACACATATACACACCATACACACATGCATGCACACATGCACATATACACCATGAGATATTAGTTCATGTTGGTAGGACAGACCAACCTCAAGAACTAAAGGTGATGAGACCTGGTGAGGATGTGAGGAAAGGGAGCCCCCAGACACCATAGGTGGGATGAGAGTTAAGGTAGCCATCCATCATGGAAATAGTGGGGCTTCCTCAGAAGCCAGGAAATAGAACCAACACAGAATCCAGAACTCCCACCACTGAAGAGAAATCTAAAGGATATAAACCAGTTTGGAGGAAAGATGCCCACATTCTCGTTCTCACTGCAGCACCGTTCACTATAGTGGAGAGCCGAAAATAACTTGAGTATCAGTCACTGATGACCCCAATGTTTATTCCCTCACAACCAACAGCTAGTGGCCTGATGAAAGGACTGAGGAATCCATTGGCACACATGCACTGTGCCATATTGTCCAGTCTTTTAAAAGAAGAAGATTACATCACCAACAGTAATGTCAATGAAACCAGAGCATGTGTTGCTAAGTGGGTAAGCCAGGCACAAATGCAGTATGGTCTTACTACATGTGGGATCTGGGGATGTCAACTCAGGGGAGAGAAGCTAAGCAGATGGCTGTTGCGAGCATCTGGGAGATGAACAGATACTTTAAAGTGTTGGTCAAAAGATGAGAAGCTTCAAAATAGTAATAAATAAACATCTAAAATGAAGACACTTCATATTCTGTACTGTTGCTTGACTAGAAAGAGCAAGGGCATCTGTGATGTTCCTTGGGATCTGTCAACACGGACAGACATCAGCCAAAGCAATGAAGGGGAAGGGAAACTCCAGAAAAATCTGAAAAAGTCAGATACCAAGAATTGAGGAACATATGCCCACCACATATTTGAAGACCCAAAAAGTGCCTGGAAACACCTGGTGTCTGGGAACGCAGCCCCCCAGGGCAGGTGCATCGGTCTTTGTAAAGGTGTTCCACACTGCTCCGACTTGTTTAGTGATATCGAAAGGACTTAGAATTCTCCCAAATCACCCTATAATACAAAAAAAAAAAAAAAAAAAAAAAAAAAAATTCTCTCTTCTGAACCCGTGTGGGTGAGGAACATACTGAGAACTGTGCTCTGATAAGTGCCAGTGTGTGGCAGGCAGTGGAGGACACAGGAGGCTTCCTCTTTTTCTGTTTGTTTTGAGGGGTTTCCTTTTGTTTTGATTTTGCAGACAGGCTTTTCTCTGGGTAGCCTTGGCTGTACTAGACTCGCTTTGTAGACCAGGCTGGCCTCGAACTCACACCAATCCGCCTGCCTCTGCCTCCCTGAGTGCTGGGATTAAAGGCATGTGTCACTGTGGCTGGCATTTTTTTTTTCATCTTGAAACAATATTTTTAAATGTAAAGTAACTTTGGAGCATAACATCCACTTAAAATTGTATGTATCGATGGCAAAGAGACTAAGAGAAAAATAAAGAACTCTAGCCTTTTTCAAAGGACAGGAGCATATTTCAGAGCATGGAGTCAGCACTGAAAGAGTGTAGTACAGAAGAGCTACAGCCTACGGCCTGTGGTTACTGTAGGCAACAGAAGACCCTGCATAAGGGTCCCTAGGATGAGACAGTCTCTGCCTCATTGTACCACTGTGCAAAATCTCAGCAGTTCTAATGCATAGAAGCTACCTATGCAGATATGCAACACAGATAGAGCAGAGGAAAGGCAGGGAAAGCAGCTCTCCCGAACACAAGGGGGGCTGGTCACACTTTGTGACAGATGCTCAAGATATTTGTCATAAACAGATGTCCCCTCGCATTCTTTATTTATTTATTTATGATTATGCATACAGTGCTCTGCCTGCACGTACACCTGCATGCCAGAAGAGGGCATCAGATCACATCCTAGATAGTCATGAGACACCATGTGGTTGCTGAGAATTGAACTTGGGACCCCTGGAGGAGCAGACAGGGCCCTTAACCTCTGAGCCGTCTCTCCAGCCATGTCCCTTTGCATTCTTAAATCTCACCATTAATCCCTGGGTCTGCCAAACAAGGTGGAAACCATATATTCTTGATGTTTGGTGTATTATACTTTGTGCCAGACTGTGCTGTAAACATTTAACTAAATGAGTGTTAACATCTATCAAGACACAGAAGTGCACTTCAATTGCTATATTTTTAAAATCATGTGTACATTCATGTGTAGTGGTATGTGTACATGGATGTGGGTGCCAATTGTGTGCCAAAAGAGAGCACCAGGTGCCTTAGAACTAACTGGATTTAGAGGTGATTATGAGTCACCTGACATAGGTGCTGGGAACTAACTAGAGTTTTCTGGAAAAGCAGGAAGCTCTCTTAGTGCTGAGCCATCTCTCTAGCCTCTGTCACCAAAAAATAAAAAATAAAAGCATCAGAGCATGTAGAAAAATAGGTGTTTATCCATGGGCGTCTCATAATTTCTTAGTCACTAGATGAGCACGTGGAAGACTTACTACTTTAGGTGAGGTGAGCCTTGTCTGCTGAGATGCCTGGCCTTGTGTTAAGCATCCTCCTTAGTGTGGGCTGCACTCAGCTATGCAAGCTGCCCAAACAGAAGCGGCAGGTACTGGGTATGGCATCTACTAACAAGAAAATGTCCAATGTGGGGTCCTTGCCTCTTCTCAGATTTATCCAATCATTTCTCAAGTTTTATGATACCAGGAGAGACAAAGGAAACTGAAATTACTAAGATG